>NC_052101.1:32516137-32816137 GCF_015852505.1 Tachyglossus aculeatus
GTCATGCTGCTTCTCAATTGTATTTAAGAGTGTTCTTTATGATAGAATCAAGCAATCAATCAATCGTATTTATTGAGCACTTACTGTGTGCAGAGCACTGTACTAAGCGCTTGGGAAGTACAAGCTGGCAACATATAGAGACGGTCCCTACCCAACAGTGGGCTCACAGGCTAGAAGGGGGAGACAGAGAACAAAACAAAACATATTAACAAAATAAAATAGAATAGATATGTACAAGTAAAATAAATAGAGTAATAAATACATAAAAACATATATACATATATACAGGTGCTGTGGGGAAGGGAAGGAGGTAAGGCGTGGGGATGGAGGGGGGAGAGGAAGGAGGGGGCTCAGTCTGGGAAGGTCTCCTGGAGGAGGTGAGCTCTCAGTAGGGCCCTGAAGGGAGGAAGAGAGTTAGCTTGGCGGATGGGCAGAGGGAGGACATTTCAGGCCAGGGGGAAGACGTGGGCTGGGGGTCGATGGCGGGACAGGAGAGAATGAGGCCCGGTGAGGAGATTAGTGGCAGAGGAGCGGAGGGTGCGGGCTGGGCTGTAGAAGGAGAGAAGGGAGGTGAGGTAGGAGGGGGCGAGGTGATGAAGATGGATGGAGATGGATAACTATTCAGTTGTTTTCAGGTTAGAAAAGTACCAGAATCTTCTTCCTACCAACCCCTACCACATCTCCAGGGAGGTAACTAATGTCTTGCAGAGGAAAAGTCTGGCAAGAATTCTCCTCTTCCTTCAAAGACCTACTGAATCATAGAGTGAGAGATCTTGGTCCAGTCTCTGCTTCACCTCTGACAAAATCTGAATAAATGGTAATCAGGTCAATAATTGACTACCTCATGGATAAGATTAAGGGGCCTCCCTTCAGAAATTAAATACAAAAGACCCTTATCTTTTATGCTTTGGCAAGTTTGTAATTGTGGGTTTCTTTCCCTTTCTGTCTTGTTTTTCTGAGTCTCCTGCCCTGCCTCTGTCTCACTTATGGAGCCTCTCTGTTACTTTAGTTTCTAACTCTTTTTTGATTCATTAGCTCCATTTCATCTCCATCTTTGATCATGGAAAATATGGTCACCTCAGCTTTATTAAAAATCCCTCCCTTCTTTTTGCTTTAGTTCATGAATCTATAAAATGGAAAGAGTAATCCCTTTCTGAACCTAATTTTCCTGGATTGGAAATATTTATTTGTAAATGAAAAAAGAACTGATGCAGCAGATGCTCTAACAAGCAATTAGTTACAGTAATTTGCAAGTCCCTTGAATTATCTGGGTACAAAATATTCTCTTCCTCTCCCCTCCCTGCCTCAGGGGTCCCTCTTCCTTCTCTGCCTTCCCTTTCACCTGTTGCTGATGTGACTGAGAAACAAAATGACTGTATAGAATGGGGAAAAAATACTTCCACAAGGGAAAAAGTTTGGCAAATGCCAGGGAAACAGCTGGAGGAAGTTCAGTCCTGGCTGCTTATCTATCTCATCAATCAATCAATGAATGGCATTTATTGAGTGCTTACTATGTATGGAGCACTGTACTAAGAGTTTGGGAGAGTACAATGCAACAGAGCTAAGTCCTTTACACTTATCATTTATTATCATTGTCGGTATTTATTGAACATCCGCAGTGTAAAAGCACTGCATAAGTCATTGCGTGCCAGTGGTGTGCAGAGCACTGTACTTGGTGATTGGGCCCTCTCAAAAAAAGGTAGAAAATTGCCTTGGAGGATCTTATAGTCCAATGGTGGAGTTCAACATGTAGATCTAGATAGTATTCATAATCAAGAGAACAAAAGAGAAAATAGGGGTATACTGGTTTTAAAAAAATGAATGGGGTAATAATAACTGTGGTATTTGTTAAGCTAAGCACCATGCTAAGCAGTGGGTGGATATAAGATAAATAGGTCAGCACAGTCACTGTCCCCCATGGAACTCACTGTCAAAAGGAGGAGAACCGTTGTTTTGTCCTCATTTTTCAGATGAAAAAAATTAAGGTGAAAGAAATGACCTGCTCAAGATCACACCACAGGCACGTAGTAGAGCAGAGATTAGAACCTAAGTCCCCTGACTTCTGTGCCTGTGCTCATTCCACTAGGCCACACTTCTACTCAAACATTACTAACTAATTTACACAATGCTCATGGTGGCTGATGAAATGACCTGATCTTGGAGTAATGGAAGGTTGGTTGGGAAATATCTACTGGAGGTGATATGCTTTATTCATTCATTCATTCAATCGTATTTATTGAGCACTTATTGTGTGCAGAGCACTGTATTAAGCGCTTGGGAAGTACAAGTTGGCAACATATAGAGGCGGTCCCTACCCAACAGCGGGCTCACAGTCTAGAAGGGGGAGACAGATAACAAAACATATTAACAAAATAAAATAAATAGAATAAATATGTACAAGTAAAATAGAGTAATAAATATGTACAAACATATATACATATATACAGGTGCTGTGGGGAGGGGAAGGAGGGGGAGAGGAAGGAGGGGGCTCAGTCTGGGAAGGCCTTCTGGAGGAGGTGAGCTCTCAGTAGGGAGAGCTTTTGGAGAGCTTGGAAGGTGGGGGTGAATGTAGTTTGATGAATTTGAGAAGAGAAGGAGTTCCAAATTGGCAGAAGGGCATGCACAATGGATTGGAGACAGAAGAGATGAGAGTGAAGTACAGTTAGGAAGGTTAGTTCTTCCCAAGCTAATGAATGCAAGCTGGAGAAGATTGTGGAAAGGAAAAAAGAAAACAGCTGTTGGAGAAATTTGAACAGAATGGTCAGGAGTTTGAGGAGAACAGAAATAATTAGGTAGCCATTGGAGATTTTTGAGGAGGAGAGTAGTGGTTTTTTGTTTGTTTGTTTGTTTTTGTTTACAGGCTCCTCCTCAAGGTTCAGTTCTGGGCCCCCTTGTATTCTCCATCTACACCCAGTCCCTTGGAGAACTACCAGATCTATAACTCCAGCACTGATGTTTCCCCTTCTTTGCAATTTCGTATTCCCTCTCCCTTCTGTGTCACCCCTGCACTTGGATTTGTATTCTTTATTTACACCATCCTCAGCCCCACAACACATGTACCTATCTCTAATTTACCTAAGTGTCTGTCTCCCCCTCTAGACTGTTAAGCTCCTGTGGGCAAGGAACAGGTCTACCAACTGTGTTATACTGCACTCTTCCAAGTATTTAGTACAGTGCATAGTTTAAGTGCTCAACCAGTGATTGATGTGTTCTGAGGTATGTTGCAGCTGGTAACGGCAGAATGTAGGAGGGATTGAAGATGAAATGTAATTTATTTAGATAGCGGTCCCTCCCTGTTAGAATGTAAGCTCACTGAGGGTGGAGTTTGTTTTCTAGCTCCATTATCTCTACCCAGAAAGAACCATGCTCTGCACCCACAGAGTGATCAACCAATGATATAAATTGAGGGAGATAATAAGAAGACTGCAAGAGTCCAGTGTGAGGTAGCAAGCTCTTGGATAAACATGATGGAGAAGAAGGTGCATATCTGAGAAATACTGTGGAAGTAAAATTGATGTGATTAGAGACTGGCTTAATGTAGGAGGTAAGAGGCAAAAAGGAGTTAAGGATGGCCTCAAAGTTGCATGCTTCTAGGACAGAGAGATGGCGGTGCTGTTGTTAGCATTGATAGCAAAGATAAGAATAAGTTTAGGAGAGAAAATGAGGAATGGAGTGGTCTATATAGTCAAAGACGGACCAAGGAGGTCAAGGAGGTTTAGGACAGAGTAGATCCTATTAGAATTGGACAAAAGGAGATTATTGGAGTCCTTGGTGAATGCAGTTTAAAGTAAGAGTAAAGGTGGTGAAAATCAGATTGCAGAAGGTCAAGAACTGCATTGGTGAGGAAAAGAAGGCAGTTGGTGAATATGGCTCATTCAAGGCCCTTGGATGAGAATAGCAACAGGCAGATGGGACAGTTAGCTGGAATATGCAGTGGGGTTAAGAGAAGGCTTGTTAAGTAGAGGGGAGAGAAGCACTTTGAAGACAGAGGGGAAGGGACCTGATGAGAGTGAAAAGTTTAAGGTAACAGGAGAGGAGGGTGGGAGCCAGTCTTTTGTGAGCGGGAATAAGGTTTGGCCCAGTTAAAAGGGTTAGGTTTTTTAAGAGTAGTTGGGAAGGAGGAAAATGTGAAAGGTAAATCAGTAGATCATTGAAGTGGCCAATAGGCTTCTGTCATTAGGGAAATTCACTTCTGGTGGCCTTTGTTTTGCCCATGAGTTATTGAGGAAGTTAACCACCTCCCTCTCCCTACCGCTCCTCATACACATATACACTATATATATATATATATATATATATATATATATGCTGCATACACTATATTCCAGAGCCATGCTGGGGGTGGCTGGCAGAGGCTGGCTCTGTTTCCTTTCATTCTCTTTGCCCGCCCTGAGGTGGCTCACAGCCCAAAAATCTGGATGGAGAAGTATGTGCATGTTGCGGGGTTCCCGGGGACGGGGCGCAAGCGAGCTGGTTGGGTCCGGAACAGTGGTTTGGAGGGGCAGGGGAGGGGTTCACCAGACTCCTTGTTCCAGTTTTGCAGAGTCATCAGGTAACTGAGTATTCAGTATTTAACTGTAGGACCATGTCTCACCAACTTTGCACCCATTCTATATTTCCTTTTTCGGTTTCCTCCACCCCATCCCATCCATCCCCATTCCTAGCTATCTCTGTTTAGCTGGCAGAAGCAGATATGAAGGCATGATCCTGCATCTTTTCCCCAAGAGGCACAAGCTCCTCTGGCCTCTCCCATCTTTCCTGGCCCACAGTGGAAAAACAGAGTGGGACAGTGAAAGTGGACTCTCGCAACTCCCTTTTCCCTCAAGATGGGGTCACCTGTGGCCACTGCAATACTAATCCATGCATTCAATTGTATTTGAGTACTTCCTGTGTGCAAAGCAGTGCCCTAAGCACTTGGGACAGTACAATGTAACAATAAACAGATACATTCCCTGCCTGCCACAAGCTTACAGTCTGGAGAAGCAGCGTGGCTCAGTGGAAAGAGTCCGGGTGTGGGGGTCAGAGGTCGTGGGTTCTAATCCCAGCTCCGCCACTTGTCAGCTGTGTGACTTTGGGCAAGTCACTTAACCTCTCTGTGCCTCAGTTGCCTCATCTGTAAAATAGGGATTAAGACTGTGAGCCCCACGTGGGACAACCTCATCACCTTGTATCCCCCCAGCGCTTAGAACAGTGCTTTGCACATAGTAAGCACTTAACAAATGCCATTATTATCATTATTATTCTCTGTGCCTCAGTTACTTCATCTGTAAAATGGGGATTGAGTGTGAGCCCCATGTGGGACAACTTGATTACCTTGTACCCCCCGCCCCGAGCTTAGAAGAGTGCTTTGCACATAGTAAGTGCTTAACAAATGCCATCATCATTATTATTATTCTCTGTGACTGTTACCTCATCTGTAAAATGGGGCTTAAGAATGTGAGCCCCATGTGGGACAACCTGATTACCTTGCACCCCCCGCCCCGAGCTTAGAAGAGTGCTTTGCACACAGTAAGTGCTTAACAAATGCCATCATCATTATTATTATTCTCTGTGACTGTTACCTCATCTGTAAAATGGGGCTTAAGAATGTGAGCCCCATGTGGGACAACCTGATTACCTTGCACCCCCCGCCCCGCGCTTAGAAGAGTGCTTTGCACAGAGTGCTTAACAAATGCCATTATTATTAGAGGGAGGGATGGACGGACGTTAACATTAATAAATCACAGATCTACAGATCAGCGCTGTGGATGTTCTTCTATCACCACACCCTTGGCACAGACTGGATGCTCGGGCCATGACTCAGTCTAGCCTTCATCCTCGCTTTGTGGTGATCAATAGTCGGCTCCAACGTTTCTCAAATCCTAGATCTGATGGAACTGGGCTTTCTCCCCGCCCACCCCGAAGAGGGAGGAGTTTGCATCTCCTCGAGGCCCCGGCAGAGCCCAAGCCGGGGGCAGCTGCGGCGGCTGTTCCGCCGGCGATGGATTTGTGACTGTGAGAGCGGCCGGGAGCCCGGAGGAGCCATGCTGGGGCCGGCTGGCAGAGGCTGGCTCTGTTTCCTTTCTTTCTCCTTGCCGGCCCTGAGGTGGCTCGCAGCCCGACAGTCTGGATGGAGAAGTGAGTATGGGCATGTTGTGCCAGCCAGCCGGGTGGGCCCGAAACAATGGCTTTTCTTTTTAAGGGGTGGAGGGAGAGCCACCTCCCTCCATCCTCGAACCCAGGACATCCCTGCTCAGCTGAGTCAGCCTGGAGGATCGGATTCTTGGCGCTTCTCCTTGCTTTATCTCCCCTGAACCTGGGCAATCAATCAATCAATCGTATTTAGTGAGCGCTTACTGTGTGCAGAGCACCGCTTGGGCAGTCCAAGTTGGCAACATAGAGAGACTGTCCCTACCCAACAGTGGGCTCACAGTCTAATAGACTGTGCAGCCTGGGGGTGGGCAGAGATTGCCTCTCTCTATTGTTGTATTGTCCTTTCCAAGCGCTTAGTGCAGTGTTCCGCACGCACTATTGAATGAATGAAGGGGGAGAAAGGGGAGGGGGCAAGCTGCTGGGAGAGATCCTCAACAAAACCCTCCAGCGTCTCCCGGGGCTGAGCATCTCCCGGCTGGGGGCGGGTGGATTGCTCTCGGGGTCTCATTCATTCACTCAATTGTATTTATTGCCCCTTGTCGGCTGTGTGACTTTGGGCAAGTCACTCACCTTCTCTGGGCCTCAGTGACCTCCTCTGTAAAATGGGGATGAAGACTGTGAGCCCCACGTGGGACAACCTGCTCACCTTGTATCCACCCCAGTGCTTAGAACAGTGCTTTGCACACAGTAAGTGCTTAACAAATGCCATTATTATTTATGGAGCGCTTACTGTGTGCAGAGCACTGTACTAAACGCTTGGGAAGTACAAGTTGGTAATATATAGAGACGGTCCCTACCCAACAACGGACTCACAGTCTAGAAGGTCTCCTCTGGGGCCGTCCACGCCCCCCTATTGCTCCCGGGAGATCCTGCAAGGTTGGAGGAGAGAAAGGAGCGCGGCTGGGCAGGATAAAAAAATCAATCAGGGGTATTTATTGAGCACTTACGATGGGCAGAGCACTATACTAAGCACTTGGGAGAGTACAAGCCTGCGAGTCAGAAGGTCATAGATTCTAATCCCGGATCCATCCCATTCTGCTTCGTGACACTGGGCAAGTCACTTCACTTCTCTGTGCCTCAGTTACCTTATCTGTAAATTGGGGATTTGAGGCCGTGAGCCCCACGTGGGACAGGGACTGTGTCCAACCTGATTCGCCTGAATCCACGTCAGCGCTTAGTACAGTGCCTGGCATGTAGTAAGTGTTTAACAAATACCGTAATTATTATTATTACAGTGCAACGGAATTAGCAGACCCGTTCATACGTAGGAGCAGCATGGTGCAGTGGATAGAGCACGGGCCTAGGAGTTAGAAGGTCATGGGTTCTAATCCCGCCTCCACTACTTATCTGCTGTGTGACCTAGGGCAAGTCACTTCACTTCTCTGGGCCTCAGTTACCTGATCTGTAAAATAGAGGTTGAAACTGTAAGCTCAACATGGTACAGGGACTGTGTCCATCCCGATTTGCTTGTATCCACCCCAGCGCTCAATCAATCAATCAATCAATCATATTTATTGAGCGCTTACTATGTGCAGAGCACTGTACTAAGCGCTTGGGAAGTACAAATTGACATCACATAGAGACAGTCCCTACCCAACAGTGGGCTCACAGTCTAAAAGGGGGAGACAGAGAACAGAACCAAACATACCAACAAAATAAAATAAGTAGGATAGAAATGTACAAGTAAAATAAATAAATGAATAAATAAATAGAGTAATAAATATGTACAACCATATATACATATATACAGGTGCTGTGGGGAAGGGAAGGAGGTAAGACGGGGGGATGGAGAGGGGGACGAGGGGGAGAGGAAAGAAGGGGCTCAGTCTGGGAAGGCCTCCTGGAGGAGGTGAGCTCTCAGCAGGGCCTTGAAGGGAGGAAGAGAGCTAGCTTGGCGGATGGGCAGAGGGAGGGCATTCCAGGCCCGGGGGAGGACGTGGGTCGGGGGTCGATGGCGGGACAGGCGAGAGCGAGGTACAGTGAGGAGATTGGTGGTGGAGGAGCGGAGGGTGCGGGCTGGGCAGTAGAAGGAGAGAAGGGAGGTGAGGTAGGAGGGGGCGAGGTGATGGACAGCCTTGAAGCCCATGGTGAGGAGTTTCTGCCTGATGCGCAGATTGATCGGTAGCCATTGGAGGTTTTTGAGGAGGGGAGTAATATGTCCAGAGCGTTTCTGGACAAAGATAATCCGGGCAGCAGCATGAAGTATGGATTGAAGTGGAGAGAGACACTAGGATGGGAGATCAGAGAGAAGGCTAGTGCAGTAGTCCAGACGGGATAGGATGAGAGCTTGAATTAGCAGGGTAGCGGTTTGGCTCAGGCTCAGAACTGTGCCTGGCACGTAGCGCTGAACAAATATTGTTCATTCATTCATTCAATCGTATTTAGTGAGCGCTTACTGTGTGCAGAGCACTGTACTAAGCGCTTGGGAAGTACAAGTCGGCAACATGTAGAGACGGTCCCCATCCAACAACAGGCTCACAGTCTAGAAGGGGGAGACAGACAATAAAGCATGTGGACAGGTGTCAAAATCGTCAGAACAAATAGAATTAAAGCTATATTATTATTATTATTATTATTATGATTATTATTATTATTAGGAGTTTATACACTAGAGGGGATGCAGTTCTGGGGCTGGGGACTGTGAGGAAGCAGTGAGACGAGTAGACCAGGTCGGGCAACCTGCCTTGTGACCCGGTTCTGGGATTTCTTGGGTGATCAGAGCATCAGGTCTTGATGATGATGATGATGGTATTTGTTACGCGTTTACTATGTGCCAAGCACTGTTCTAAGCGCTGGGGTAGATACAAGGTAATCAGGCTGTCCCACGTGGGGCTCACAGTCTTAATCCCCATTTTACAGATGAGGTAACTGAGGCACAGAGACGTTAAGTTACTTGCCCAAAGTCATACACCTGACGAGTGGCGGAGCCGGGATTAGAACCCACCACCTCTTACTCCCAAGCCCGGGCTCTTTCCACTAAGCCACGTTGCTTCTCTCAGACGCTTCACGCTGCGTCTTGGAGTTAGGAGACCTGGGTTCTAATCCCGGCTCTACTCCTTCATTCATTAATCCATTCAATCGTATTTATTGGGCGCATACTGTGTGCAGAGCACTGTACTAAGCGCTCGGGAAAGTGGGTTACAGCAATAAAGGGAGACAATCCCTGCCCACAATGGGCTCACAGTCTACTTGCCTGCTGTGTGACCTTGGGCAAGTCCCTTAACTTCTCTAGGCCTCGATCACCTCATCTGTAGAAGGGGGATTACATACTTGTTCTCCCTCCTCCTTAGGCTGTGAGCCGCATGTGGGCAGGGACTATGCTGCAGCTGATGGATTGTGTGTGTACCCCAGCGCTTAGCACAATCAGTGCTTGGCACGTAAGCCCTTAGGAAACATCACTATTATTATTATTAGCGACTGCAAACGCGGCCCTTGCCCTCGGGAGTTGGGATTCCGGGGGCCTGGCAGACTGATGAAATAAACGTTCCTCCTTTTGGAGGGTTTTTTTTTTTCCTCCCTGGAATGCCGGGGAAAGGCGGGGTGGGGGGGGAGAGGGTAGTCGTTTGGCAGCGATGATTTGAGGACAGAGTCTCCGCTCCTTCCCTTTCTGGAGGAGTTGGAAGTGTTGAGTGAGGGACCAAGCTGTGATTTCTGGGGGACGAAATGTAAAAGTGATTGGTTGAGATTGACGGCCCGCCGAAGGGGTTATTAGCCTGCATAGTTCCGCGACTAAACTGTGGAAACATTAGTGAGGCTTGTTGGCTCTAGGAAAACAGGGACTCTGGGCTGATAAGCTAAATTAAGCCTCTTGCGATCGCGTCCTGACACTTTATGCGGTTGCCCTTTGCTGTACAAGGAGGATTTCACTGTTCTGCCTCGCCTCTGAGCTGATTTATTTATTATTTATTACTCTATTTATTTATTCTACTTGTACATTTCTATCCTATTTATTTTATTTTGTTGGTATGTTTGGTTCTGTTCTCTGTCTCCCCCTTTTAGACTGTGAGCCCACTGTTGGGTAGGGACTGTCTCTATGTGTTGCCAATTTGTACTTCCCAAGCGCTTAGTACAGTGCTCTGCACATAGTAAGCGCTCAGTAAATACGATTGATTGATTGATTGATTGATCCCTGTAGCAAATGGGTCAGAAGCCTTCGGTTCCCCAGATCGCCCGGGATTTTTAAAACTGGTCCATATAGAGCGGAGGTCTGAGTTCCCCCTGACCTCTTCTCCCTTCCCTCCATCAGTCGGTGGTATGTACATATTTATTACTCTATTTATTTATTTATTTATTTATTTATTTTACTTGTACATTTCTATCCTATTTTATTTTGTTGGTATGTTTGGTTCTGTTCTCTGTCTCCCCCTTTTAGACTGTGAGCCCACTGTTGGGTAGGGACTGTCTCTATGTGATGCCAATTTGTACTTCCCAAGCGCTTAGTACAGTGCTCTGCACATAGTAAGCGCTCAATAAATACGATTGATTGATTGATTGAGCCCCTATTGTGTGCAGAGCACTGTACTAAGCTCCTGGAAAGTACAATACAACAATAGAGACAATCCCTACCCTACCCTGAGCTGACTCACAAGCCATCCCGATAAGCTTGTACCCCAACCCAGCTGTTAACCCTTGCTTAAATCTCTGTTTTCCGGGTGACCTGACTCAGTTTGCATTCTGTGATCAAACAGGCCCCCCACCGCACGAATTGACTGTACCTCGGTGGACAATTCCGGGAAACTCTGTTGGAGATAAGGTAAGGTTCACACACCTCCTCTCTGCCTCCCCTGGGAAGCCGGGAGTGTAGCAAAATGAGTATCCAATGGAATTTTCTTTTCACGGAGGTCTCCGTTTACTGAATAATGGTAATGTTGAAGGAGAGTAAAAGTAAGCAAAGTTAAACCAAGTTTAATAAACAAGAGAATGCTTTTGCTGCCTGCAGCCAGTTTCACATTATCATAATAAGTATGGTATTTGTTATAAGCCCTGGGGTAGATACAAGCTAATCAGATTGGACACAGTCCTTGTCTCACTTGGGGCTCCCAGTCCTAAATCCCCATTTTACAGATGAGGTAACTGAGGCCCAGAGAAGTGAAGTGACTTGCCCATGGTCACACAACCGACAAGTGGTGGAGCTAGGATTAGAACCCAGGTCCTTCTGATTCTCTGGTCCGTGCTGTATCCTGGGCCATGCTGCTTCGTATCCACAGAGTTTAACACTGCACCATTTTACATCATTCAGTCATATTTACTGAGCACTGACCGTGTGCTTAGTGCTTTCCTCTGCTATTTTGTGCCTCTCAAAGCCCAAGTCAGGAAGTATCCCCTACCCCAGTCAAGCCCTCTATTGTGATGCTTCCTTGTTTCCTCCTGGATTCTTTTATTCAGTGCTGATGGTTTAAAGGCTCCTTTCTTGCTTTAAAGTCCAAAGATTCTTCTATGCTACAGGGCTAATATGTTTCTGGCCAGGGGCCCATCATCTGTTCAACATCCCCCAAAGTTTGCATTCCCTTCTTTCCCATTTCCACCTCCTCTTAGATCAGGGCTAAGGAAGGGAAATAAAGAAGAAAGTCTCTTAACTGAAGCTGCAGGGCGAGGTTCTATCCAGGCAGATTAAGTATTGCTACCTGGCATGGAGCGGTCAAGATGATGGGGTAACATTTCCTGAAATAGAAAGGCATTGTTAAATTAGCTCCATGTTCCCCTATAATGAAGGGAGTCTAAGTAGAGAAGTGGTGTGGCCTAGTGGATTGTGTCGGCCTGGGAGTCAGAAGGTCTGTGTTCTAATCCCCAGCTTTGCCACTTGTCTACTGTGTGACCTTGGGCAAGTCACTTAACTTCTCTGTGCCTCAGTTGCCTTATCTGTAATATGGAGATTAAGATCGTGAGCCCTATGTAGGGGACAGGGACTGTGTCCAACCTGATTATCTTGTATTTACTCCGGTGATTAGTACAGTGCCTGGCAAATAGTAAATGCTTAACAAATACCATGAAACAAAAAGTACAAGAGGTTGGGTAAGACAAAGGGGAAAAACCTAGAAGGCACCTTAGCCCAGGGCCATTTTAGACTCTGATAGCCGGGGCAGTGAATCCTAGGGGATCACTTAAGTTTCAAGTTCACTCCCTAGGACACATCTATATCCTATCTCTACATGCATGCTCCCTTCTCCATCGCTGCCAGGGTTTATTTTTAGTAGCAGTGATGACCTTGAGGGATCTCCTGAAAGAGAGAAGGTTTCCTGACGGTTATGGGATGTCCCTGAACGCTTTGCCCACTATAAATGACTAGGACATCAGTTGTTTTTTTATAGATTGTAAGCTCTTCGAAGGCAGAGATCATGTCTACCAACACTGTTGTACTGTACTTTCCCAAACAGTAAGTGTTCTGCATGCAGAAAGCACTCAATATATCATTGATTTATAGGTTTAGACAGTATGACAGACAAGGCAAGTTTCTTTTTAAAATGTCTCCAACAAGAAAGAAAACCTGCAAGGACATTTTTTCTAACAGGCCTGATCAATTATCATATCTTTTTTGCTCTTCCAATTAGCCATATCTCTGAACATATGACATCTCCATGTTATTTGTTTCCTCTCTGGCTCCTGAATCCCTCCACATTTCTCCATTGCCATTTCAAAATATAGCCATGAATAAATTATTCTAAGATGGTGCACCTTGCACAATGTAAATTTTTTTAATGATATTTAAGTGCTTACTATGTGAGAAGCACCATAACTAAGCTCTAGGGTAGATGCAAGCTATTCAGTTTGGACATAGTCCACGTCCCACATAGGACTTGCAGTCTCCCCATTGTACAGATGCAGTAACAGACACAGCGAAGTTAAGTGACTTGCTCAAGGTCACGCAGAAGACAAGTGGTTACTTTTATAACTTTATATTGAAGTTGCTTTAATGGGCATGTTGGTTGGCTGTGCATAGCCAATTGAAATGCAAGTCTGAATGTATAACATGTTGATTTGCTTCATGTAGTTAATCATTCAGTCCACAAACTGGATTTTTTTTTGCCAAAATTATTGGATTGGACTGTCTACATGGAACAAGGTGAGCAAATCCACCCATTAATATGCTCAATCCTCTGTTTCACTTGGACTATGCAGACTCCTTCCTCCACGGCATTTGGGTGTCCTACAATAAAGATAGAGGCAGTGTGGTCTAGAGAGACAGATTGGACTCTTGGAAAGAGCAGTGGCCAGGAAGTAAGGAAATTTGGGTTGTCATCCCAGCTCTATACTGGCCACCTAACATTTTTTTGCCTCAGTTTCCTCTTTTCTAAAACAGGGATAATAATAACTCTGCTTTTCCCTAAATCATAGGCGTGTTGTAAGAATAAGATATGATTGATGTGGAACAGCTTTGGAAAAATAGAATGCTTCACAAAAAACCAAGCACTACATCAGCTGTATACTTTGACCAGACCAATCAAGTACATTTATTGAGTGCTTACTGTGTGCAAATCCTTGCACTAAGCCCCCCAGAGAGTAAAATGATTAGTAAACATCATTCCTGGCCCAGAGATGCTTACAAGGAAGTTGGGGAGGGCAGACACTAAAATTTACAGATAGGAAGAAGGAAAGTGGGTATTTAGTTGAGTATTAGCTCATCTCTATACTGTGAGCTCATTGTGGGCAGGGAATGTCACTGTTCATTGTTGTATTATACTTTCCCAAGTGCTTAGTACAGTGCTTGGCACACAGTAGGTGCTCAATCAATATGACTGAATGAATGAATTAAGGTATTTACCAAAGTGGTTGCAAGTACATTTAGGGAGTGGTTGGATCAGAAGTCCTGGGGTGTGTAGTTGGAGGGATAAGCAGGAAATGGAGAAATTAATCAAGGAAGACCACTTGAAGATGAGATTTCAGTAGGGCTTTGAAGATGGGGAAAGCTGTAGTCTGGAGGAGTTCAAAGGGGAGGGAGATCCAGGCAGGAGGAAAGGCATTAGAATGGTGAGTGATGGAAGACTCAAGAGCATGATGCCATAAGCTGGTTTAGTTTGAGAGGAATGAAGAATATAAGTTGGAAGCTATTGGAAGAATCCCCATCCCATTCCATCCTGTTGGAAACCAGGTCAGTGCCAGAGAACCTGGAGACTCTGAGAGAATCTCTGAGACAGTTTGTTACACGGAAGTCATCATCTCATTATCATCTCTGGGAATTATTGAGCACCTACTGTGGGCAATGATGAAACCAGATGTTCAGCTTCCCTGTTCTTGTCAGACTCACAGTCTGCAGAAGTGGCACTGAATGTTTCCCAAGTCTGACTTAATTTTCCGGCCTGCTCAGGAGAGCCGGTGATCCAAGTACTAACTGATTGATTCTTTCAAATTCCCCACTGAATAGAGTTCAGAATAAAGCAGGAAAAGTAACCCAGTAATGTGGTATTTGGGGAGGACCACCTCATGGCTGCAGACCAAACTTGGGTAGAGTGATATTTCCTTCTTCCTCGTCACATTCGCAGATGGAGCACTGGATAAGCGCAGAATGAGTTCTGCTCAGTTTGGGCTCAAGAGGTTAAGCCTTGTGTACTTCTGAGCACAAGGGCAAAAAGACTTTTTGAGTTTTTTCCTTCTTCTATAATATCCCCTGGGTGGAGGGGAGAATGGCCCAGTAGTCAAACAGCTTGTGTCGCTTCTAGGAAAGAAGTTTAGCCACGAGCAAAACTTTTCTCTCTCAGTGCAACCGTGCAGTGGAGTGGGGCAGGAGCTCTAGGTGAGATAATGACTGGATCAAAGATATGGGAAGTTCTGAACACCCAGCTTTGGTTTAGCTGGCCCACACTCCACCAGGACACAGAGGAGCACGTGTCTTCCCATGCTTCTCCCTTGGAGGCACACATTCAGAGTATCCTTATGCACCATTAGCCAAGCCAGTCCACTCCCTAGTAGTAGTAGTTGTAGCAATAGCATTAAGTGCTTACTTTGTGCACAGCACGGTGCTAATCACTGGGAAAGAACAGAGGTGAGAATTACAGAGAATTCCTGACCTGCAAAGGGCTAACAATCTAAGGATATATGGCGGCAGAAGATACTGGCAACAGACTCATAAGAAGGGGTGAAACAAAATATTAAACATAAAGATGAGGACAGTTACACAAAATAAAAACAATCCGCAGAGGGTTGTGTCTAGAGGAGAAGAATTTCAGGCTCTCTGTGGTTCAGAGTCCAAAGTACGTCTGTAACACAGTGACCGCTACAGACAGCTGCCGCAGCCTTCCTGAGGTATTGTGGAGGCCTCTGCACCACTTTCCTCTTTCCTCCCAGAGCGGTGCAAGACAGGATAGGATTGAGGCTTCCGGGAAGACCCCAAGAGTGTGCTGTGGATATTTTCTCTCTCCCGCTGGAGTTGTGCAGAGAACCAGGCCCAGCAGAGGATTCAAAATGGTGGACAAGATATTATGAAAATACCAACTGCTTTAGAAAAGCAAAACATATGCTATGAATCCTGCATACTCAAATTCCCTTTGTGAGATAGATACGACATTACCAAACAATTTTTAAATCAGCAGTGGAGGTATTCCTCCACCCACAGAAGATGGCAGATATCTAAGGCTGAGGGAACAGCCTACCACCCTAGAATAAGGAGCCTCTCTAAGATAAGGGACCAGCTTTGTTGTTTATCAGAATTAGGCCAAAGCCAGTAACAACTGGCCCCCTCCCTGTCCTTGTGAAATACTCTTCTGAGAGATTAGCTAATAGAGTAGATGAGGCAAGGGAGAGCAATATCAATTTCTCAAGAGCTCTTAGTGAGAACTTTGAGATCTCAGCATTTCCCCCACCCGCATTTGCTCAATGTTTTGCCCAGATGTCCACAGCTTCACTAACTTCACAGAAATGAGGTGTGTGTGTGAATGTTTTTATATATAAATGCAGAGTACATATTGCTAGCACTCAATCTGGCTTCACTTCAGAAGATCAATTAATGGTATTTATTGAGTGCTTACTATGGGCAGAGCACTGTACTAGGACTTGGGAGAGTAGAATAGAACAGAATCAGCAGTCACATTCCCTGCATATAATGAGGTTAAAGTCTAGATGGGGGACAGACATTTGCATGCATAAATAAGTAATTTATAATATATAATTTAATGATTTGTGCATAAGTGCTGTGGGGTTGGGGTGGGCTGAATATCAAATGTCCAAAGGTCACAGATCCAAGTGCATAGAAGATGCAGAAGGGGAAACAAGCCAGGGAAAAGAGGGCTTAAAGAAGATGTCAGAAAAATGGGGTTTGAGAAGGGAATTAAATCAGGGCAGTTGTTACGGGATCTCATAGAACCATTAATGCAATACCACCATCTGCCCAGTCTCCCAAGCTGGCAACTTCAGTATTATTCTTGACTCTTTTCTATCAACCTGCATATTCACTGTCATGAAATTCTGGTGATTTTCTAATCCATAACTCCCCTTCCTCTTCATCCAAACTATTACCATGCTGGTCCAAATATTTGTCATCTTCACCACTGCATCTACCTCCTTGCTGACCTCCCTGAGTCCAGCCTCTTCCTCTCCAGTTCGTATTCACTCTGTGCTTCACTCTCATTTCTCTCACCAACAACCTCTTGCTCACACCCTCCCTGCTTCCTGGAATTCCCTCCCTCCCCCTTCATATCCAACAAACCATCTACCATCTTCGAAGCCCTACTAAAATCATCTCCTCCAGGAGGCCTTCCCTACCTCACCTCACCTCCCTACCCTATTTAACTCCATACTGCATTTTGCATTTCACCTCCTAAGTAATTCAGTATCTCCTCCTATTCCTCTCCCACAGAACTTATGTATATATCCTTAAACTCCATTTCTTTCCCCAACCTGTAATTTATTTTGGTGTCTGTCTCTACCACTAGATTGGAGGGTCCTGAAGGGCAGGAATTGTGTTTACTGACTCTTGTACCCTTGCCAGTGCTTAGTGTGGTGCTTTGTATTGAGTAGATGCCCAGTAAATACTACCTACTGATAATAGTATGAGTTTCCATGATTGTCAGCTCATCTCCTGCCCTCTCAGAACTGACTTTTTTTTTCTCTGCTGTTTTCAGTATTCGCTCAAAGCTGAACTCAGGGTGACAGCTGAGGGAAAAGACCTCATCTTGGATTTGGAGAAGAATGAGTAAGTGAGCCTGTCCATTTTGGGAGAGCTGAACAAAGAACTTGTGCCTCTCAGGACTAAATGAAAGAAACAGGTGCCATGCTTGGGAGCATTCTTTATACTCGGATCATAAAGCAGGCTCCCCCTGGGAATTGGATTTGAACCACATTCTGGGTTTCTAGAACCTTTCTACTTGATGCGTGTTGACTGAACTGCTCGGGGGCTCATTGTGCTGTAGGATGGGGATTTAGCCCTATCCTTTCCAGGGGCCACTCCAAGTCAGATACAGTTACACTGGGCTTGCTGTGCAGCAGCTGCCTCACTGCACACATCCAAACCCCAGCACAGCATTCTGCAGGAAGTAAAGCAGATTAGGGAAGAAAACAGAGCATATTTAGGTCAGCAAGACGTGTGCTGAGGTTGGGGCCGGGTTCTCTTTGTTCTGTCTCGGCTCTTTTTCCAAACAGATGGCTTAGGATCCATTCAGAGGAGTGTAGTCAGCAGTCTGCAGGCCACATCTGGCTCTTGCTCATCTGTTTATCAGTAGGCTATTGATCTTGGGTGGCAGCTCGCTGAGAAGTATTAGATAATTTCCAACCAAGGATTAGTCTGTTGGTCCATGCTACCATATCTGTGAACAAAAAAGCACCATCTCCCTGTTTGGTAAGTGTATTGTATGAACATCTTTGATCAGCCTAAACGTGGAGGCGGTTTCATCCACAGCAGTGTTCTGAAGTACTATAGTCCAGCTCTACCGTTGGAATTAGCCTTTATTGCGACATATAAACAGAGCAGATAAGGTTGCATCCCTTGGAGAGCTCCCTGCTCCCTGCTTGGCAGTATCTTAAACCAGCTGAAAGCAGATGACTAATCATATCAGTCTCTTCCAAGAGGTGTTCTTTGAAAGGGTAGGTTAATAGCTTTGCTATTTCCATCATATTATTATTTTTCAAAAGAACCCAGTAGGAAGAGAGACCTCTAGAAACTTGTCAAAATTTGTGGGCCTCTCTTTTACGGTTGGAGAGAGGTGTCTGGATTGAGGTGGGAGAAAACAGTTGTGGCTTGCTAGACATAGCATCTGTGTGTATGCATACACACATACTAGAGGGTGGTCTTGGTTATTCAATTATTTCAGGAGGATGGGTATTTGTCCTAAAATATCCAGATCACTTAGGGTTGAGTGTAATTTTAGCATTGATTATCCAAACAATTTATTCATGAAGTGGCCCATAAGAAGTTAACCAGTTTTGGGGCCGGATGATCATCTTCCTCCCTTCCCCTCCATAGACCCCAGAACTAATCAGTCTTTTAGGGCTCCACTATGGGATTCGCAAGGTAATTATGTCACATAACAGGGCACATATGATGTCATTTCATCATGCTTTATATGATGTCAGAGTCCATCAGAGATGCTTTGGCCAGCTCCTGTCCCCACCCTGAGGCAGCATGGCCTAGTGGATAGAACACGGGCCCTGGAGTCAGAAGGTCATGGGTTCTAATCCTGGCTTCACCACTTATCTGCTGTGTGACCTTGGACAAGCCACTTAACTTCTCTGTGCCTCACTTCTCTCATCTGTAAAAAGTGGGGATTAAGACTGTGAGCCCTATGTGGGACAGGGACGGTGTCCAACCCAATTATCTTGTATCTACCCCAATGCTTGGAACAGTGCCTGGCATATAGTAAGCACTTAACAAATACCATAATCATTATTATTCCCCTGCCCTATGGGGCACAGTAGGCCACAGATCCAGCGAGGAGCCTCCCCGGTTCCCATGGTGGCTCCCCCATGTAACTCTCCTAGCTCTGAACACCTCTTTATGGGCCTCAGAGTGTGGGAGAATTGGTGTCCAGGTAGAACCTGTAGGTATCCCGGGGCTGCTGATATTCTTCTCGATCCAGGGCCCCAAAATGAAGCTCTTGGCACTTCAGGAGGCCCTCACTGGATACTGCCCTGTCTGTATGGCTGAGCACTATTTCTTGCTGCTGCATGGTGTTTAGTGGATAAAGCATGGAATTCAAAAGGCCATGGACTCTAATTCCATCTCTACCATTTGTCTGCTGTGTGACCATGAGCAAGTCACTTCGCTTCTCTGTGCCTCAGTTACCTCATCTGTAAAATGGGGATTAAGACTGAATCCTATGTGGAACAGGGACTGTTCCAACTTGATTTGCTTGTATCCACCCCAGCACTTAGTAAAACGCCTGGCACATAGTAAGCACTTAACAAATACCATAATAATAATAATAATAATAATGGCATTTATTAAGCGCTTACTATGTGCAAAGCACTGTTCTAAGTGCTGGGGAGGTTACAAGGTGATCAGGTTGTCCCACTGGAGGCTCACAGTCTCAATCCCCATTTTACAGATGAGAGAACTGAGGCAGAGAGAAGTTGTGAGTTGCCCAAAATCACACAGCTGACAAGTGGTGGAGCCGGGATTCGAACCCATGACCTCTGACTCCAAAGCCCGTGCTCTTTCCACTGAGCCACGCTGCCTCTCATGCTATTATTCTCATCTTATCTTATTCTCATCTTATTATTATTATCTCTCTTTCGTCCTCCCATGCATGAAGTGGCCTTGGCACTGGCTTTCTGTGCCATATCTGGGGAAGTATCAGATGAAATAACTCCTACTCCCATTAAGAAATGTTATTTGGCCACAGGTACACGGAGAGAGAGAGAAAGAAAATGAGAGAAAATGTGATAGGCAGAAGTAGGGGCCCCCACAGCCATCCATGATACCGAGCAGCTTCCAAGTAGGACCAGGCTCCTCTTTCATTCATTCATTCAATCGTATTTATTGAGCGCTTACTGTGTGCACAGCACTGTACTAAGCGCTTGGGAAGTACAAGCTGGCAACATATAGAGACGGTCCCTACCCAACAACGAGCTCACAGTCTAGAAGGGGGAGACACACAACAAAACAAAACATATTAACAAAATAAAATAAATAGAATAGTAAATATGTACAAGTAAAATAAGAGTAATAAATCTGCACAAACATACAGGTGCTGTGGGGAGGGGAAGGAGGTAGGGTGGGGGGATGGGGAGGGGAGAGGAATGAGGGGGCTCAGTCTGGGAAGGCCTCCTGGAGGAGGTGAGCTCTCAGTAGAGCTTTGAAGGGAGGAAGAGAGCTAGCTTGGCGGATGTGCGGAGGGAGGGCATTCCAGGCCAGGGGGAGGATGTGGGCCAGGGGTCGACAGCGGGACAGGCGAGAACGAGGCACAGTGAGGAGGTTAGCGGCAGAGGAGCGGAGGGTGCGGGCTGGGTTGTAGAAGGAAAGAAGGGAGGTGAGGTAGGAGGGAGCGAGGTGATGGACAGCCTTGAAGCCCAGGGTGAGGAGTTTTTGCCTGATGTGTAGGTTGACTGGTAGCCACTGGAGATTTTTGTGGAGGGGAGTAACATGCCCAGAGCGTTTCTGCACAAAGATGATCCGGGCAGCAATGCAAGCTGTCAATCACTTCATTTCTGCCATGACATGAGTTAGCACTGTCAATCATTTTATTTCTTTCATCTTTACTATCATTTTGGTTACTTTTTAAAGCCAACAGAGCCAAAGTGTCGTATGCAATGTCAGTAACAAAAAATTCATCTCTCAGATGTGTTCTAAATAGTCTTTGATTAAAAGAGATTCCTTTTAAAGCAAGAACCAGGGTGACTTCTCACCCCAAGCATATTGTAAATAATTTCTTCCCTCTAAATGAGCCAAATTCATGTTTACATTATCATATGGGAGACTGATACAAGCAGATTTACTACCACATCCTGAATAGCATATTAGTTATGTCTACTGCCTTGTTTGAAGTTTGCCCAAGTCATCATAAATGTTGTCTTATTTAGGGCTGTCTTTATGTTACAGACAATGAGCTGTCATGTGTGTAAGTGTGGATAAAAAGACCAGCATATACTTGACAGTTCTTCCCACTCTGCACATGTAGAGTTCATGGTTGTGATGCAAGGCAGATGGCTGTTTTCTAGAACCCCTCCCACTTGTGAGAGGCAGTGATTTTCTCATTTAGGAAGCCTAAATACCCAGGAAATAGGGTGACTGATGCTTTGGCATGTGAACTACCAATATTAGCCCTCCTTCCTGTGTAGGAGTTAAGATTGGGTTGGAGTTGGATGGAGGGGAATAGGAAATTCTACTGTCAATAGAGAATGTGCTTGAGTTTCATTTTCAGTAGATGAGTTTGTGGAGCCATCCATGGTCTGTCTCTTATTGCCCATGTGGCCAAAAGCCCTCTGGGTAGCCTGACTGACCTGTGTTCTTGGCTGCAGCCTTGGTTTGGTTAGAATATCACCGGGTTATCTACACACTGTGAGGCCGAGTGACATTCACGTAGGGCATATAAAGCTGTGAGGCTGAGTGACATTCATGTAGGGCATATAAAGCTTTGCAGGTTCAGTTACGTCCCAAACCCAGTGGAATTCAGCATCTAAAAACTTATGTGATTTAAAGCACCCATCATCTGGAGAGTTGGAAAAAGAACTGGAGAAACAGCATGGCCATGTGGAAATAATAATAATTGTCCTACTTGTTAAGTGCTCCAGCCTCACCCCTGCAGTGCACTCCCACTCCCACCTGCAGCTCCATTGGCCTCTGGGAAGTCACTCAGACAGCACCTGCCTGGCATGGGCTGGACCGGCCTCGTTTTTAGGATTTTGCTCAACTGGAAGGATGTGGGACGGGAAGTGGGGGGTACCCCAAATCTGCCATGTATCTATGACCTTGGTCAAGTTACTTCACTTCTCTGTGCCTCAGTTACCTCAACCCTATTCCCTCCTTCTTAGACTGTGAGCCTCATCCGGGACAGGGACTGTGTACAACTTGATTAACTTGTGTCTACCCCAGTGCTTAGAACAATGCTTGGCACCTAGTAAGCGCTTAACAAGTACTGGCAATCAACCATCAATCAATCCTTCATCCAATGCCTTCCTGCCCACTGGGGCTGAGCCAATGTCTCCCTCCCTAGCTCTCCTTTCCCTCTGGATCCCTTTTCCCCCTCCTCCCCTTTCAAAAGTGGAGGATTTCTTGATAAAAGACTGAGCTGCCACCACTTTAGACAGTAATTGTATGTCTCCTGACCTTACCCCAGAGGGAACCCCTCTTGGGAGAGTCTAAGGAGTAGCCGGTATGGAAACTTAGTAAAATGGCTGCTGTATATGCACAGTGTCAGAAGGGATGGAGCAGAATTGGGGCTCACATGAAGTTCCTGTCACCCCACCTCCCATCCCCTCACTTCTTCCGATCCTATACCAGCCTTTGAAGCCCAGCAGTAATCTGGCCCTGCTCTCATGCCACAGAGATTGTATCATTCTAAAACATCTTCTTTCCCTGAAAAGCTCTGCCCTTAGTCAGCGGGGTTCTGCTGGAGCATTTAAAGATATGCTGCTCAATCCCTGAGGGACACGTGAAGGTTTTTTATCCATGGCTGACAGAGCTGAACATGGCTTCCTCTGTGGAGCTTCTCAGAATTAAACTTGCTGGTGGTGTCCTAGAGTTGGTAGTTTTAGGAAATCTCTACAGAAATGAAAATAGCAGAGAGAGCACTATGACATCACCGGGTTTTCCTTGGGAATTTCTTCCTGCTATTTTGAACTGAACTTGGCTTTTAGGCTTAAACATGTTATTGAATGGAACTCACAGTGCAGATAATTTCCTATTGTACTTACTTCCCAAATTGCTTTCATTCATAGGGCAGTCATATACAGACCCCGTTAGAGCACTCTAAGGAGATGTGAGTTTCTGACTTGAAATTAGTTTAGTCACAGTTTTGAACAATAACATTGCACAATAAACACAGGAGATGCTTAATCACTTTCAGTTCACAAATCACTGCTCACGCAATTGTCTCTCCTCTTCACATTCACTTCCTTTCTGCTCTGGTGTGATATCTTTGTTTTTTAAGTTTGTCCCTCTGGTGCTTTGTTTTTGGTTGATTTGATTGAGAGAATGGCATTCTGCCTACAAGTCTCCTCCTTAAGGCTGTTGTTGGTCTTGGGCTCAGGAAGCATCCACTCTGCTTCTGTTTCCCACTGCTCCATTGACTCATTTGGTCTTGCCTTTCCTTAACAAGTCTAATTAAATGGGTTTATAATGATACAGAACTGTAAGCAACAAACTTTTTAATGGAATCTGCACATAGGCTTAATGGAATCCACACATGGAGATGTGTGAACAATAAGGAGGGTGGATAAATAGTATCCACAGACTTAAAAACATGAGAAATATGGGGAGAAAACTAAAACACTGGGATTGTTTTAAGACTACGAACCAAAGCACCTGAGGTGGAATGAGTTCTAGACTGTGAGCCTGTTGTTGGGTAGGGACTGTCTCTATATGTTGCTGACTTGTACTTCCCAAGCGCTTAGTACAGTGCTCTGCACACAGTAAGTGCTCAATAAATACGATTGAATGAATGAGTGAGTGGACACAGTTGGTCAAAGGAAAGGAGAGACTTAGAAAGCAGGAAGAGGCAAAGGAATTAGTGTGGTTTATTGGAAAGAGCCCAGTCCTGGGAGTCAGAGGATGTGGGTTCTAATTCTGCCTCTGCCACTTTTTGCTGTATGACCTTGGGCAAATCACTTCAATTTTCTGTGCCTTAGTTGCCTCATTTGCAAAATGGAGATTCAATACCTATTCTCCCTCTACTTAGACTGTGAGCCCCGCGTGGGACCTGACTCTCTTATATCTACCCCAGCGTTTACTACAGTGCTTGGCACACAGTGAGCACTTAACAAATACCCCACTTATTAAAAATGCAGACAACTGAATAGGAAATTGGATTGCAAACTCCACCTTGCCTGGCTTGGCAAACGGGACTGGCCAAAGTACTTAATAATAATAATGATGGCATTTATTAAATGCTTACTATGTGCAAAGCACTATTCTAAGCACTGGGGAGGTTACAAGGTGATCAGGTTGTCCCACGGGGAGCTCACAGTCTTAATCCCCATTTTACAGATGAGGTAACTGAGACACAGAGAAGTTAAGTGACTTGCCCAAAGTCACACAGCTGACAATTGGCTGAGCTGGGATTTGAACCCATGACCTCTGACTCCAAAGCCCATGCTCTTTCCACTGAGCCACGCTGCTTCTCTGCAGATGAAGTCACTGAGGCTTAGAGAAGTTAAGTGACTTGCCGAATGTCATGCAGCAGACATGTATCGGAGACAGGATTCGAACCCATGACCCCTGACTCCAATGCCCATGCTCTTTCCACTGAGCCACACTGCTTCTAACACTTGTTGATATGTTGTAAGCAAGAGCTTGGATTAGCTCTCAGGTTAATTTTTTTTCACCCTTCTAGTTCAAGGTGGCAGAGTTGATTTTTGTACTTTAGAACAAGAACATAGACACCAACTAGTGATGTCATTGGCGGAGGAACAACTTCCTCACGGACCTCGGGGCAGAATTCTGGAGCTGGGCTCCCTCCCTCCCTCCATCAGAAAATGGGAGAGCAAGAGAGGAGTAGGTGGAGTATAATGCCTCAAGTATCCTGGGTAGACCCTGAGGCCTGGGAATTGCCCCCAGGAAGGATGCTCCAAGCTGCTCTCAGTGAAGATGCTGCAAGCCCAACCCCAAAGTCTTTGTGCTTTTTGGAGCTGCGCTAGAAACACTCTACACTTGGTTCTTTAGTCCCAAAATCCTCTGATTGCCAAGACAGCTGCCTCAGTAGCCCCAGTGGAAGTTCCACTCCCGCCCTTCTTACTCATCCTCTTCTTATTTACAGCTTGCTTGTTCCCTCCTTTCAATCCTGGAAGGGAGATGATGTCTCCCAACCAGTGCCACGTAATTAGATTTGAGTTCCATTTAGTTCTGGGAAAACACAACTTCCTGGATCAAAGGAAAGCTTTAAAATGTTTAGTTAGAAGACTTCCACTGCTCTCTGGATTGGAAACCACTCTTAGAGAATTGCACTTGGTGACTGCATTGAAATGCATCAGAAGCATAAGGATTAAATTTACATTGAAATATACATGATCTCAAAGTCAAAGGCTGAAGCTCCTTTTACTGAGTGTGTTGGGCATATCCAAGTTATTTGCAAAATGTTTTCTTAAAGTCAAAATGCTATTGGCTTCCTCTGCCTTACAGCTAAGACTGTGTAACCCTGGGGAATCAAAGTCTTTGTACAATAATATAAATGACTTGGCGAAGAAATATTTGAGGATTGGAACTTCCCTTATGTATATCTAACTACTCCATTTCAGTAGAGCCAATTAAGCCTCAGAATTGCTTTGGGAGACTTGTGAGCTAAATTTTCACTCTGGGGAAACAGGGCTGGGAGAGTTGCAAAGTCAAGTTTATCTCTCGAGTTGACGTGGTGATGTCAGGCTCAGGGGATGAGTTAGAGGCAGGGCTGTTAGTGCATCAGCACATTGCAGCCCACTTAGTGTGATCATCCCTTAGTTACTGAGTGCTTGCTTACTTGGGGAACCACTGTGAAATGGGAAGCCAAAAATTCATACCTGAAAAGTACATTTGTTAGGTGGAGACAAGTTAGTAGCTTTGGGAGAACTCTTCAGCTTTGTGGGCAGGATCTGTACAATGTAAAATAACATCAGTATTAATTCAAGTCATTTGGAAATGAGTTGAATGTTTCTAGACATCCAAACTAGGTAAGCCCAGCCTGGTGATGTTTTGGGAGTGAAAAATACTTTGGTAGAAGTATAGACTACATTTTGGTTAAGCATGGGCATCTATGTGCAAATTTTTAAGATTACTGAAACCTAAAAATATGCTTTGGTTTGAAACAGATATTTTGAGCCAAAAAGTCTGCCTGAAATATTCAGATTGTTCAGCCCTGTTTGTTTTGTGACTAATCTGTATCTAGAACTTCAGTGTGAAACTATCCTCAGGGAGCCCTCTTGCCTCTTTCTTGGTTGTAACCATTGTTTTAATCAAACATTTCAGCTCTAAGGATGGAAGACCATCTTTTCTATCCGGGAAGGGCAAATCCTGATGGAGATTAACATGAGGACCTCCAATTAGCTAGACTGTCTTTAAAGAACACCACCAATTAATGGAACCACCTCAAAGGGCACCATCCAACAGCTGGGGTATCTTTCTGGGAACAGACATATTTGAAGTCTAAATCTTAGATGAGGTTGATGTTTTTTTCCCCCATTAACTCTTGACTAACTAGAAACAGTAGTGAGTTCAAGTGAAGAATCATCAGAAAAAAGTAACAGAGTAAGACCGAAAGAGGAGGGCCTATTTCAATCAAGACTGTACACTGACCTGAGCATGGGTAAGATTTGGTGATTCTGCAGGACTGCAGTTAAGGTCAAGGGAGTCGTCTTCCCATCAGGAAACCTGAAATAGCCCTTGGAAAAACCAGATTTCCACACTTCTCCACTAGAGCTGGCTTTCCTTTAAATGAGAAAAGTCTTAGAACCCTTGTTGTCATCTTGGCACTAAAACTCTAGGTAACACCTAGGACCGATTTTCTGAATAGGACACCTACCAGGTTAAATCCATGGTCCTTTCCTTTAATATTGTTTCTCCTTCAGCGATGGGGATTGAAAGACTTTTTTTTTCCTTTTAGGGAATAAAAGTAGATACAATGGGCAGGGAATGTATCTACCAACTCTGTCATATTGTACTCTCCCAAGCGCTTAGTACAGTGATGATGGTATTTAAGTGCTTGTGTGCCAGGTGCTTTACTAAGCACTGAGGTGGATGCAAGCAAATTGAGTTGGACATAGTCCCTGTTCCATCTGGGGCTCACAGACTCAATCCCTATTTTACAGATGAGGTAACTGAGCCACAGAGAAGTGAAGTGGCTTGCCCATGGTGACAGAGCAGACAAGTGGCAGAGCTGGGATTAGACACTATGCCCTTCTGATTCCCAGGCCTGTGCTGTATCCACTACGCCATGCTGCTTGTGTATCACCCACGTAGACTGGCAAGAGGGAGGGTGGACTTCCATCTAATTGTTGAGTGAATAGTACAGTGCTAGGGCTCACAGTCTTAATCCCCATTTTACAGTTGAGGTAACAGAGGCACGGAGAAGTGAGGTGACTTGCCCAAGGTCACAAAGCAGGTTCCCATTGAGGATAAGAACCCTGGACCTCCAACTCCCAGGCTAGTGCTCTTTCCACTAGGCCACGCTGCTTCAGGCCTGACCAATAAATCATGGTCAGAACTGAAATATTAATGAATAACAACCAGCCACAATGTAATTCCCAATATTGTTGCTCGTCGGAAAAGGGTACATTGAATCAGTCCAAAGGAAGGAAAATATTTTACCTTATTTCTGCTCCAATCTATTTTACAGGGATGTTGGGTGAATAAATGGTATAATCAATCACACTCTTTGGAAAGTAGCTGTCTAACTCTATCTTCTTGCTCAACAATAGATTCTGTGGGCTTTCACCGTGAGCCAAAGAACAGAAAGGACACATGGGAAATGATAGACATTGCCTTTGTAAGCTCTTTGAGGGCTGGGACTGTGTCTCTTTAGCAAAAATTCCTAAATAGACAACTTAGTGTTGCATGCTATCAGAGTTCAAAACATACTAATTCATTGACTAAGGGATCTTTTAAAAATGAACACTTAAATGCATGATTAAATCCATCTAATAGATGGCAGATTTAAGTATCCTCTGAAAGAGTAAGAACATGCCGTAGTGGAAATAGCATGAGCATGGGAGTCAGAGGACCTGGGTTCTAATCCCAACTTTGCCACTTTATATGTTGTGTGACCATGGGCAAGTCATTTAACTTCTCTGCCTCAGTTCCCTCAACTGTAAAATGGGGGTTCAATACCTGATCTCCCTCCTGCTTAGATTGTAAACTCCGATTACAATGTATCTTCCCCAGTGCTTGGCACATAGAGCTTAACAAATACAATTATGAAGAGGTGTGTCCATCTCTGGGGGAAGCAGAGATGGAAGGAGCACCCTGCTAACCTGACTCCTCTTCTCTTGAAGGCATATACCTCTTAAAACCAGGCCTCATGGCCCAGCATTTTGGGGTCATGTCACTGGTTCCATTTCAAAACTCTGTGTCTAGAGTTTTTGTTATAATTCTGCACAAAAGTCCAAAAGAGAGTTAGGCTGAGGTTGTTGACAGGGATTTTTTTTTTTTTTGCATTAAGATTGTGTCCTTTTGCTCTGGGTTTCTTCCCGATAGCTGCATCCTGAAGTGGTTTGGTGCCTCTCCATTATCATTCAATGGTATTTATTGAGCCCCTTCTGTGTGCAAAGCACCATACTAAGCACTTGGGAGAGTTCAATAGAATAGAGTTGGTAGACCCAATCCCTGCCCTTAAGGAGCTTACAGTCTAATGGATTAGTAGTATATTACACTCACGTCTGGAGACTCTAGAGACCCTGTTTGGGGGCAGCAGGATGGGGCCAGGAAAAGTGAAGATCTTATTTTTTTTTTTAATGTCTCCCCCCCACCCCAAGACTGTAAGCTTTTGTGGGCAGGAAACGTTCTGTTATATTGGACTCTCTCAAGTACAGTGCTCTCTGCACACAGTAAGTGCTCAATAAATGCCATTGATTGACTGATAACAAGGTAGGCTCCATGAGTGGTATTGTGGCTGCAAAAGTGTTGTCTTCTCTGCAGTACAGTGTTCCACATGCAGTAGGCATAAGTAAATAAAGGTAGGAACTGCCTGATTGACAGAGCAATAAATAATAATAAACTGTGGTACTTGTTAAGCATTTACTATGTGCCAAACACTGTTCTAAGTGCTGGGGTAGGTACAGTTAATCAGGTTGTGCATCCTAATAGACTGGTCCTGTGGTGTCTGGGTCTCCTTTCCTCTCTCTTTTCCTCTCTCTCCCTCTCGCTCTCCACCTCATTCTGCCCTGTTGGGTTAGGGTTTGAGCTTTTTAATAATTCTCTTGGTCTATATAAAGCATACATAGTGAAGTCATAGAGAAATCTGCAGAGACCTTTCCCAAGTCCAATTACAAAGCGCTGACCTTAAAATACAGAATACCTCAAAGAAACAATCTGTAGGTCTGGCAGCCAATTCCAATATCTAATTTTACACTACTGTATCTTGGGAGCACTACACTGCAGTTTTCTAATTCTATGAACTGTACCTTTCCCTGTGCTTGGAATAACAACCAGACCTTATTTTCAATGCACTGATTGGGCAGATAAGACGCTGGGAGTTCATTATTTGTTCATCACTTCCTGCCTTTATCTGGTTTACAGGATTTGTAAGAGGATCTGAAGTAGGGATTTTACTGAGCTGAGCTCAGCAGGAAGGATATTCCAAATTCTCTTTTGTCTATGCCCTGTCTCTCCATAATGACTTTCTGCATGGAACCCAGCCTGGAAATGAATGACAGGAAGCAGATGACTGTACTGCTAGCAGGTCAGACAACTGCCTTAGAACAGGCTGGGCAAATATACCTGATGCCAGGCTGAGAGACAAGACATCAAAGAATGGTTTCTCAAAGCCATATGTGAGAATGTAGATCCCAGTGAATGTTTCTGTACACTTGTCTATTTTTCTGCCTTTAAATCTAACTTTGCAGATAGAATTTTGGGCTGCTAATATGCCATAAAGTTCACTGGACATCAGGGCAGCTAGAGAAGTAATAATAATAATTTTGGTATTTATTAAGCTCTATGTGCCAGGCGATGTAGTAAGCGCTGGGGTGGATACAAACAAATCAGGTTGGACATAGTCCCTGTCCCACAAGGGGCTCACAGTCTCAATCCCCATTTTACAGATGAGGTAACTGGGGCACAGAGAAGTGAAGTGACTTGCCCAAGGTTACACAGCAGCATTAGAACCCATGGGCAAAATTGGGCCTGAACTCCTCATCTTCCCTCCTAAATCCTCTCCTCCATCTCACTTCCCATCACAATTGACCACTCTGCCAACCTTCTTGTCTCTATAGCCTGTAACCTTGGGATTTTCCTGGACTCCTCCCTCACCTTCAACTACCACATTTGGTCTGTCCAAAAATCCTGTCAGTTATTCCTCCACAGCGTCTTCAGAATCTGCCCTTCCTCTCAATCCAAACAGCCACCATGCTGGCCCAGGCACTTAAAATTTCCTGTCTGATTACTGCAGCAGTCTCCTGCCCAGTCTCTCTAATTCTAGTCTCTTCCATCTCCAATCCCATACTTCACTCTACTACCTGGATTGTTTATAAACACTGTTCAGCACAAGTCTCCCCACTTTTTTTTCATTAAATGGGTATTTACCAGGCACTGTACTAAGTACTGGGGTCGATACAAGATAATCAGGTTGGACACAGTCCCTGTCCCCAACATAGGGCTCACAGTCTTAATCCCCATTTTGCTGTGACACAGAGAAGTTAAATGACTTGCCCAAGGTTACCCAGTAGGTAAGTGTTGGAGCCGAAATTAGAAACCAGGCTCTCTGACTCCCTTTCCTCTTAAAGCAAAAACAGCAGTCATTGGATTTAAAGCACTCAACCAGCTTTTCCTTCTTACATTAACTACTCTCTTCTCCCACTACACCCGAGCTTGCACTCTTTATTCCTCTCAAGCTAACTGCCTCATTTTTGCCTCCCCTGTCAGCAGCCTTTTGTTCACATCCTTTCTCTTTAGCCAAAAACTCCTTCTCCATTTACATCCGACTACTGCTCTCTTCATCTTCATAACTCTTTTGAAGTCACATCTCCTCCAGTAAGCCTTCCTGATTAATTTCTTGCCTCATTGCTTTATATCCCTTAACTGCTAATTCATCACTTCCCCACCACCCAACTACTCATGATTCCCCATAGCACTCATGGACATATCTTTATACTCAGTTATTGCCTCCTAGCTGGAACTTATTTTAGAGTCTGTCTTTGCTAGATAGTATGCTCCTTGAGGTTAGGGATCATAATAATCATAATAATTGTATTTTAAAGTGCTTATTATGTGCCAAACACTGTAATGATGATGATGATGGTATTTATTAAGTGCTTGCTATGTGCAAAGCACTGTTCTAAGCGCTGGGGAGGTTACAAGGTGATCAGGTTGTCCCACGGGGGGCTCACACTCTTAATCCCCATTTTACAGATGAGGGAGCTGAGGCTCAGAGAAGTGAAGTGACTTGCCCAAAGTCCCACAGCTGACAAGTGGCGGAGCTGGGATTTGAACCCACGACCTCTGACTCCAAAGCCCAGCCTCCTTCCACTGAGCCACGCTGCTTTTCTACTGCACTAAGTGCTGGGCTAGATACAAGATCATCAGGTTGGATACAATCTCAGTCCCACATGGGGCTCACAGTCAAGTAAGGGGGAGAACAGGTATTGAATACCTTTTTGACAAATGAGGAAACTGAGGCACAGAGAAGGGAAGTGACTTGCCCAAGGTCACAGCAGGCAAGTATGGAGCCAGGATTAGAATCCAGGCCCTCTGACTCCCAGGACCATTGTATTTCCACAATGGAAAACTGCTTTTCTAATTTTATTCTCCTGTATTAATTCTGTTGTACTCTCCCAGTAGTTAGTACAGTGCTCAGCATACAGTAAGTGCTTAATGCATTCTATTGATTAATTGATTGAATGGGAACTCATTTGAATATATGCCTAAGTAGTACACTGGAAGGGGGAAATTAACCCCTTCCCAAAATCTCTAGCTCTCATTCAGTTCAGTCCTATGTATTAAGCGCTAAGTGCTTGGGAAAGTACAATATAACAATAAACAGTGACAATCCCTGCCCACAACAAGCTTACAGTCTAGTAGGGGGTGACAGACATCAATACAAATAAATAAAATTACAGATATGTATGTAAGTGCTGTGGGGTGGGAGGGGGGAAGAGAAAAGGGAGCAAGTCAGGGTGACACAGAAGGGAGTGGGAGGTGAGGAAAAGTGGGGCTTAGTCTGGGTAGGCCTCTTGGAGATTTGCCTTCAATAAGGTTTTGAATCAATCAATCAATTGTATTGAGCGCTTACTGTGTGCAGAGCACTGTACTAAGCGCTTGGGAAGTACAAGTTGGCAACATATAGAGACAGTCCCTACCCAACAGTGGGCTCACAGTCTAGAAGGGGCCCGCTGTTGGGTAGGGACCGTCTGTATATGTTGCCAACTTGTACTTCCCAAGCGCTTAGTACAGTGCTCTGCACACAGTAAGTTCTCAATAAATATGATTGAATGAATGAATGAATGAAGGGGGAAAGAGTAATTGTTGGATTTGAGGAGGGAGGGCATTGCAGGCCAGAGGCAGGATGTAGACTAGCTTGTGTTAAACTTTGCTGTAGTAGTTTAAAAAAAACCAAACTTCTTACCTAGGATATAGTTGGTTTTGGAGTCAATGAGATTCACCTGTTCTAGATGAGACATCAATGGATCATCTAAATAATTGGAATAAGTACCCTGGTGTTTTTATAGACTTTGAGAACACTTTCTTCATACTCAAATGATACTAACCATTAAGCAGGAGTCTTTACAAATCTGATTCTAGAAATCTGAGTGGGTTCTAGCTCTTTTCTCTTTTAGTGCTTTGATCTGAGACTCTGGATTAATGGATTTGTAAAAGGGGAATACTTATCTTCCATCCATAGCCCCACGTAGTTTTTTCACAAAAAGTTATACAGTTGAAGAGCCAAAATGATAAAATAGAAATGCATTCTTCATGCCTTACTAAACTGCTGAAAATCTTTGAAGAGGTTAGTAAGCAGCTGGGTCAAAGAGGCCAGTGGGCATGATATATTTATGTTTTCCAAAGCTTTTGAAGAGGCTGAGTAACCATGAGATTATAGGAAATAGTCCTGTTATGGATTGAAAGCTGGCTAAAAGATAGGAATAATGGCATTTTTCAGGATGAAAAACTAAGTAGTGGAGTACTTCAGGGATCAGTACAAGGACTGGTTTTTGTACATCTCCATAAGTGATGTGGAAGGAGTGTGCAGTTAAATCTCCAAATTTGCAGATGGATACTGAGGTCTTCTGCGTGGCTATGATGGTAAGGATGACTTTGTAAAGTTGAGCATTTGTGCCCCCAAATGACAGTTAATCTTCAGTAAGAACAAATGTAAAGTAGATCATCCAGGTGGGGGGAAAGTGATCCAAGCTACAACTATATGATAATGGTCTCAGAGCTATCATTCTCAAGTTAGGAAAGAGATCTTGGTATTCTTGACGACTTCCTTCTAATCACTGGCACATTGATGGCAGCCAGAAAGGCTAATAAAATGCTGGGCCTAAACAGAATGTTTGATTTATATTTTCCCTCACCAGTTACTATAGGTAGAAGAGATTATTACAGAGCTTAATGACTAACCGATTTCCATATTTCAGATAACAGCCTATGAGGAAAGTGAAGCCTGATGGGCTAAACTTAGATTCGGCCATAGGAGCTTGACCTAGTGGAAAGAGCACAGGTCCGGGAGTCTGAGGATCTGGTTTCAAATCCCAATTGAATCAAATGCTTGCTATGAGACCTTGGTCAAATCATTTCACTTCTCTGTGCCTCTGTTCTCCTGTTCTCCCTCCTCCTTCTGTAGACTGTGAGCTCCATATGGGACAGTTTCTAGCTGGACCCATCTCTCAGTGAAGTACTTCTCAGAAAAATCTTCACTGATCTATTTTTTTATGGTATTAAGTACTTACTAGGTGTCAAATACTGTTCTAAGCACTGGGGTAGATATGTGAGGTAGGTTGGACACAGTTCCTGCCCCACATGGGGCTCACAGTCTTAGTACCCATTTTACAGATAGGAAACTGAGGCACAGATAAATGAAGTGACTTGCCCAAGGTCACCCAGCAGACAGGTGGCAGTACTGGGATTATAAGCCATGACCTCCTAACTCCCAGGCCCCTGCTCTATCCACTAAGCCATGCATTTTTGAAAACCGGGAGTGTTTGTTATTGTGAGACAATTAGGACGGCCTTTCCCAGGAGGGTTCACTGGAGTACCTTATTGATGGAACAGCTGTTGTCCTCTCTGGAGCAAAATTTCCATATGGGCCCATCTCACTTAACTGATTGCATTGCAAGGGAAGAGAGAGGTCATAGCCAATACAGTGAGGGCTACTGTAACAGTCCACACCCCAACCTCCCTGTAATCTGGAATTATGATGTAATCTTCCATCCTAATCTAAAATTCTAAATACTTGACCTCTACTGTAACCGGGTGATGCAGCAAGAGAGAGGCTGCCCCTCATTTTAGCATCGCGTCTTCACTATAAGGCCTTTCATGGGTTTTCAATCTGGTGTGAAGACTTGGGCTTTGTTTTAAACAATGATATCATTGAGCGGATGGAGCCAGGCCAGGATCTCTCCAAGCCATTTTAAGGAGAAACACTGTCTTTATGACATCTGTACATCATGGCTCCATTCCAGCCCTTTTCTCATTTGCTCTGCACTGACCCCTCTCGCTAGGCTTTGAGCTTACTGAAAACTGGCAGCCTCGGCCTTTTCCCTCCACTCCCACCCAGGGTCCATTGTGATGAGTTTGGATTTTGCCTGACTTCAGCTCCGTAAATGGCCATATTATACTGGGGGTCAGCTTGCATGATTCTTCCTCTCCGCATTAGAATCTTTTAGTCAGGAATAAAGCAAGGCAGCGAAACTCCAGTGTCAAGGCAAAATACTAAGGAGCTTGAAGTGGGGGGATGAGTGAAGGATAGCAAAGGCTGTGAGATCAGCATATGGCGACTGCTGCTACAGCTGGGAGCTGGATGACACATAGCCTAAAATTAAATGCCCGGAGGCCAATCAATAACCCATTCAGAAACGAAATGGCCAACACCTTCAAAATGTCAAAAAAACCCTACCTAGGATTAGGGTTAGGGTTGGGTCTATGTTGACAGTTAGGAAAAGTATTGGAGATTGGTTTTGTCAGTCCAACGGTAGTCTAATGGCTGTCTGGTCTATAGTTGATAGTGTGATTTAGCAACAATTGTCCTTGAGTTGGAGTTTTGAGGATTTGTTGCATGGACTTGCTAGGGTGAGCCTGCAGCTCTTGAATAGGATTTGTAGTCTGCATTCTTTTAGTTTTTCTAAGCTTCTGTTTACTGATGAGGGGTAGAGGGAGTGGAAGGATGTGACTAAGCTTGCATGTCTGATGATTAGTGATCCGAGGTTACACATTCTAGGCCTATGCTCAGACAACTTCATCATCTGTAGGTGAGAGGAGATTGGTATCCTTTGATACTCTGGAGGTTCTGAAGAACACTTCCATGCACATACTCAGGAGGTTTACAGACGTTCATAGGAGGAGGTAGAGTTTTGAAAATAGGTGCTTACACATCAGAGGCTGCACCTTGGGCTCTGCTACTAGGATTGGAGTTAGGCTTCCCTACTGGGAACAGAAATTGGATCTACAAACTCTATCATATACTTGCCCAAGCATTTAGTACAGTGTTCTGAACACAGTAGGTGCTCAATAAATGCCACTGGTTGGTTAAATTAGTAGGTGTTAAATAGCTTTTAGTGCCAATCTATGAGTCCCAGGAATACCTGGTGCTCTATGCCCTCCTGGAGGGGGAACTGACCAAGACATTTCCACCCAGAGCAGATGCGTCTTGTACTTCTATTGGTCCTATTTATGTTGGTTTGGTGGACTTAAAGTGGATAAAAAAGGTTCCAATTCACAATCAAATTACAGCTGAGTCAATGGTATGTAAGCTCACTCTGTGCAGAACATTGTAATGAGCGTTGAAAACTCCTTAGGCCCAGAGCATACTCTTGTACCTATGTCTTTTAAACTCTAAATATGACTTCCCAAATAATTTTTAGGTTTTATCCTTTAGTTACTGTGGCTATATCTGTGTCCAGATGAGATGAGCAAGGAACAGTGAGTGGGAAGAGGGGGTGGGTGGCGACAAGGATATTGCTCTTTTATCTGGAAATGCTCATCTCTTCAGGGTGTAAATTGAGATAAAGCAGGGTGTGAACTCCACCCTTGATTAGGGTCCCTGAGACTCAGTTCCCCTTGCCTTTAAATGACTCCTTTATTGTTAAAGATCTTTTGCACCGTAGAAAAAGGAGGTGAGCAAACTTTAGGAGCAAATAACAGCATTCAACTGCTTGAAAAGGCAGTTCTGAAGTTGAGCCAAGAATGAAAAGGGGCTCTGATCAATTAATCAAATAATGGTATTTATTGAGCACACTGTGTACAGACCACTGCACAAAGCCTTAGGAGAGTACAGTACCAAAGAGTTGGTAGGATCCCTGCCCACAAGGAGCTTGCAATGGAGAGAGGAAGACAGACATTCGAATAAATTACAGATCAGGGAAATGGTAAGCTGTGAAATATAAGTGCTGGAAGTAGGATGAGTATCAAAGTGCTTGGGAGGTATGGGAATAGAGTAAGATCGTTAATATGTTTTGTTTTGTTGTCTGTCTCCTTCTAGACTGTGAGCCCACTGTTGGGTAGGGACCTTCTCTATATGTTGCCAACTTGGACTTCCCAAGGGCTTAGTACAGTACTGTGCACACAGTAAGCACTCAATAAATACGATTGAATGATTGAATGAGCCTATAGGGAGGTACTTGGAGGGTTAAAGAAAATCACAATGCCGAGGAAGTAAACAATATTAATGAAAACATCCTACAGTATAATGTAAAAGTCAAATAAGAGCTGACAAGCTGTGGCTGTAGGAGGTAGATGTAATGGAAAACAGTTTAGAAAATAGAAGTGTTGACTTAATGCATTGTTTGTGACTTCCCGAGTAAAATGGGAAGGAAACATACCCGTAACCCTGGCTTTCTGCCAGGCTTTGGGATGACGCCATTTTGCTTTGCATCACTGATGAAAGGATTGCTAACAAAAATGGATCTTCTCTTCAGTGTAGGTGCCTCAGAGATAGTACAGTGCCTGACACATGGTAAGCGCTTAACAAATACCATAATTAATTATTAAATGCAAACTCGGTCATCAATGTCCAAGAGTTTGTCAAAGTCCCAAGGGTCATCATCATCATCATCATCAATCGTATTTATTGAGCGCTTACTGTGTGCAGAGCACTGTACTAAGAACTTGGGAAGTACAAGTTGGAAAAAACTTGGTTAGATGCCACGACGTAGGTGGCAATGCCTTAACCATATATGTGTTGTATAGGCCACTAGGACCTCTTCCATCCTTCTCAAGGGAAGTGCTAACCTTCTTTCCTTTCATACAACACAGTTTCTTAGTTCTGCATATGGGTGATTCTAAGCCTGTGGACAGCATTGTACCCTCAGAGGTACCTTGGTTCTAGCACTTTGGGAAAGTAAGGGAAGTGGTTCCCCTGTAGTTGGGTGTTGTTAAACATACTTTGTAGCTTGTCTTATGTGTAGTGGCCTCAGCTGTAACTTCAGCCCTGCCAGTTATGCACATTAAACACACCCCACATATGTGTTATTAATTATGGTATTTGTTAAGCACTTACTATGTGCTAGGCACTGTACTAAGTGCTGGGGTGGATACACACAAATCGGATTGGACACAATCCCTGTCCCCTGTGAAGCTCACACCTCTGCACACAGTAAGTGCTTATTACAACGGAATGAATTTTACAGGTGAGGTAACTGAGGCACAGTGAAGTGACTTGCTCAAGGTCACACAGCAGACAAGTGGCAGAGCCTGGATTAGAATCCATGGCCTTCTAACTCTCAGGCCTGTGTTATATCCACTACACCATCCTGTTTCCCCCTCTAGAAATGAGGTCTGGACCCAATCCATCTCACAATGGACCTGTTTGCTTCCTGGGTTTGGGCATTTTCAACCTAGGCAGGCATCTCTCCCAAGTAGTATCCTACCAACTACTATCTCAGTTCTTATACACTCACAGTCACCTGTAGCATTTACTGAACATGCCAATGTATGTCCTCTACCATTTAAGCATTCATTTATTCTATTTGTCCATTTTGCCATTCTCTTTTTCCTCCAATCTGTAAATGACTTTGTGTCTGAGTCCCCTGTTAAATTATAAGTATTCTTCTTTCAAACTCACTGTTATACTCTTCCAAGTGCTTAGTACAGTGTTCTGCACGGTGCTCAATAAAGACTGTTGATTGACTGAACTCCTTTATCAAATGCTGGAATGGGCCCAGCCCCGTGCTGGGCGCAAAGTACAGATCTAGGTAAGACAGCACTGATTCATAGTTTGGTGGGAGCAAGAGGTAAAAGATAAAAGAGTTAGTAGAAGTTGAGAGATTCCCATTTAAATTTTATATTTGGGGGTCTGTGTTGTCCACCCTGCAAATACACAGTTATTTCAGGTTTGTTTCATTTTGGAGGCCTTGAGAATGGAAGTAAGTTATTGGGACTTTACTCTCATGATTTGGAGTTTCATCTAGGAGGAGATCTTGTTTTATGTTGTGCATTTGGTTGGTTTCTCCCATCCAGGGGAAGTATTTCTCACCGTTTTCCACTCAAAATTATACAGATAAAATCTGAACACCCTCAATAATAGTAATTGTGGCATTTGTTAAAAGGTTACTCAGTGCCAAGCACTATACTAAGTTCTGGGTTAGATACAAGATAACCAAGTCAGACACAGTCCCTGTCCCTCATGGGGCTCACAGTTAAAGGGGGAAGGAGAATGGGTATTTAATCCTCATTTTACAGATAAGGGAACTGAGCACCAGAGAAGTTAAGTGATTTGCCCAACGTCCTCATTTTACAGATGAAGGAACTGAGGCCCAGAGAAGTTGTGTTTTGCCCAATATCACACAGCAAGTAAGGGATTAGAATATACGTCCTCTCACTCCCTAGCCCATGTTCTTTCCGCTAGGCCATGCTGCTTCCCACACTATTTCCAGGGCTGCCCATCAGGTTGTCAGCATGTGCAGAAGGGCTTACGGGAGTTCAAAAGATCGGACACTGGAGTTGAGAAAGAGAAGCAGCAGTTCCCATCATTCCCCTTTAAATCAAGCCTAATGAATATTCTGCGGTAGAGTCTTCCTGAACACAAATCCCTCGAACTGTTTCCTGAAAGTTTTAGTGCAACTGAATGATGAAACATTTGCCTCCTGCAGAATTTATGCTGAGCCAGCTAATGTCAAGAAGGAAATTATACTGAGACTGTGTGGTGAATGAAATGCCTTTATGGTTCCCTGATGCTGTGCTCTCATCTGCTGGTATTATCTGTGCGGAGAGCAGCATTATTGAATCTGAGCCTAGTAACCAGGTACCTAGTGGTATACATTAGCACATCAAACCTCGGCAAAATTGGGATTTCCCTCTGCCAGAGAGAACTTTTGAAAGCTGAGATCAAAGTTATGGTGTTCACCCTTAGGCAGAGATGGACCATGCATCCTTTCCTTCTGAGAAGGAACAGAGATGAAGGCATCAGAGTGGCCCAGATAGGCCCATTGCAGGAGTGAAGGCCCCTTTGATGAGATATTTCTAGTCCTCTTTGCAAATGCAATTTTAATCTCGTTTATAGTCTGGAGCATAGGTAATTTGAGTTCCATGGGCAGTTTCTAGTTTTGCACATTTTACATTACTTTTCACTTAAAAGCTTCTTTTGAGAAAAACCGAGGCTTGCTTTACATGGATTCTGTCTTCTTTCAGAAAGCCTTTTCTGGGTAAAGAAAAGAACACATGCACCTGTCAAAAAGGGACTCAACCAGGTTATGCAAGCACTGTCTTCAGAATTACTTGTCCAAAGAAAGGGAAGAAGAGGGAGCCATTTGGACACTTGTGATTCTGATTTTACCCCTTTTTTATGTTTTTCTGAGATTTTTGAAAAACATTAGGATGCACCTTTCGTATTCATTCATTAATTCAATTGTATTTATTGAGCGCTTACTGTGTGCGGAGCACTGTACTAAGCGCTTGAGTATAGGTACTCAACTGGGTTACACAATCACCGTCTTCCTCCAGAGGGAGGAAGAGGGAACCATTTGGACACATGTGACTCTGATTTTGCTCCTGTTTTTATTTTTTCTGAGATTTTTAGAAAACATTAGGATCCTGCATTCTCTCTTCAGCCAGCCCTGGCTCTTTTGGTGTCTTTCATTTGAATGACTGTCCATGCCTCTGCAGCTCCAGAGAAGGCAAATAATGCCTTAGTAATAGTAGAAATGGTATTAATGGAACCCATTGGGTGCTAAGAGCTTGGGAAAGTAAAGCAGAAGTTAGAGACATGTCCTATGCCCACAAGGAGCCATAATATTGGAAAGAGCCGTACAGTGTGTTGCTGTTCCTTACAGATAATGTGAGGTGCAGGAGGTGGTTGCTTTCTGTGATATGTAGCTATGTAAGCAGTAAAATGACAGGGCCTGAGGTGGTAGGCTTGTGAGAAACTACTCAGTGAGAGATTGGCACACAAAAGGCAGTGATAATAATAGGGCCTTTTCCCTAAGGAACCAAATATTTCACTGTCGTGATCTCATAGAGCAGCTCTGATTCCTGCTTTCCAGGGAAACCTTTTTAATCCCGGCTCTGGCATTTGCCTGCTATGTCACCTTGGACAAGTCACTTAGCTTCTCTTTGCCTCAGTTTCCTCAACTGTAAAAATAGGGATTAAATACTTATTCTCCATCCCTGCTAGATTTTGAGCCCCCAGTGGAATAGGGGCTGTGCCTGACCTGATTTTGTATTTATATCAGCATTTAGTACAATGTTTGGCATATAGTAAGCACTTAATAGATTCTTATTCTTCTTCCTTCTTCCATCTTCTTTCTTCTTCTTTCCAAAGAAGTTGAATTTCAGGCCCAGTGACTCATAAGAACATACTGAAATGCCATCACCTTGTCAGAACAATGATCCATTCAGTTTTGACAGTGATCTGCTCTGCTGGTGGACAGGGTGCTTGGAGGAATCATGTGATGATTGTGCTCCATGTCAGTCATTCTACTGTTAAAGGCTGTTCAGCTAAAATCCCTAACTTTCCCCCTCTACACCCTTACTTTCTTCCAAGTGACTGCCTGTGGTTCTGCAAAGGTGTTGGACTAGAAAGCCTGGCTCAGGAGCTTTCTCTGCCCATCAGATTACCCACTTAGGGACCATGTTTTAGACAGGAAATGAAAGTCATGAAGGAAAGGTACGTTCTCCTTTCCTCCTCAGAAACAAACACTTTTTCAGACTTGGCCCAACAAAGCTCAGTTGGCAGTCAAATAATTTGGTTTAATTCCAGCTGATTCAATCAGTCAATCAATTAATGGTATTTATTGAACACTGCTTGTGTGCAGAAAACTGTGTAAGTGCCAAGGGAGTACAATACAACAGAGTTAGCAGCATGGTCCTTGACCACAATAAACTTACAGTGTAGAGGAAGAACAATACAAAATAAGTAATTTCTGTAAGGCTGGATTGTTCATCAGTCCTTGATTTCCCCGGTCATTCAAGAATTTCAGCTGCAAGTGAGCACTAGCCAATTGAGCAAAAAGCTCTTTAGAGAGAAATTAGATACCTGGGTCCTAATTACCTGCTGGTACAAGGGAGAAATACAAGAGTCTGTACATCTTTCATCCTTTTCTGGGGGGTGGGGGCAGGAGGGACTCTTCTCTTTTGAGGTCCTTTCGGGTCTCATTACCAAGCAAACTGGGACTGATGAGATAATAGAAAAGAGGTTGGATTATTGCGAGAAGTAGAGTGAACCGTAAAGAAAACTCCATTCATTCATTCATTCAATTGCATTTATTGAGCGCTTACTGTGTGCAGAGCACTGTACTAAGCACTTGAGAAGTACAAGTTGGCAACATATAGAGATGGTCCCTACCCAACAATGGGCTCACAGTCTAGAAGGGGGAGGTCCATTGAGGTGCCTCAGTTTCCTCATCTGTTAAATGTTCTTTTCATTTTGCAGCTACATTTTTCCCTCTCCAGGGAAGGGTGCAGGACATTGCTTTGAATGTTTTTTTTCTGAATCCTAGGGAGGCTAAGAATTTTCATAGCTGGCTGTGTTTGAAGAAAAATGAGCTATCTCTCTGTATGAGAGAACAACCATTATACATGTGAACTTCTGGCCTGTCATCTATTATGTGCTGGTTGACGAGAGATTTGCAGTCCAGAGTGAAGAGACACTTAGCATTGCTCTCAGCAGACATGTCTGATGTTTTCTGTCACTTGTTAAATTTTTCTTGCTCTCTGACAGCTCACAGGTACAGCCAGGAGGATGGGACATAAGATGACTAAAAACACACGTTTTCCATTTCCTTTGGAAGCTATTTGTATGCAGAGGAGCAGAACCTGTGAAGATTTGTGGTCGCCTGAGATAGGGTTAGGGAAGAAGGTCAGATAAATTAGGAATTGATCCAAACCTTCTGATGACCCAAGCTTCTTCACACAAACTGCTCTTGTATTTTGCCTTATTTTAAATTTCCTTGCTGTGTCCCTTTGTTTTAGGCCAAGGCTAGAGGCTTGAAGGGTTGAAATGTGACGAGAGACAATTCTTATGGTATTTTCCATCTGGCTGGAAGCAGGATCAACTAGAAATTGTTAAGGAGAAATGCAAAAATCTCCATGCGATTCTGCAGATTCCAAAAAGATTCAAAGATCTGGACTCAGCATCTCAATTAAACTGGGATTTCAACACCTATGACCTCATGTTCTTCAATCTACATCTTCATCGGGCAGTGTTCAATCCGCATATATTGTACAGTACAGTATATATACAGTACAGTGCTTGACACATAGTGAGCTCTTAGTAAATATCACAGTGATTATTATTATTAGCCCTCTACATGGGGACTAAGTGGGTTGAAATTTACTCATCTGAAAGCATTTTTTTCCTTTCTTTACAATGTCATTTTGTCTCTGGCTTTAAGAGAAGCAATCTTTTTGTCTTCTGGATGCTGCTGATCCCAAAGCAATCTGGTTGAGTGAGCTTAGTTCCTCTTGAGAGCAGAGTTGAATGTTTCTTTCTCGCTGTCTGGGTCCTTTATGGCCAAGTAGTGGCTTCCCTACAGTAATCCTGCAGCCAGGAGGAGCTGAAGAGAGTGACTTATACATTGCAAGCCTTTCCTAAGCTTTCTGAGAGAGTATTACGGCTCCGTTCCAAAGAGATTCTTTTTTTAAACTTGCGAACCCTGGACAATCTCTCTTGAGCGTTCTTTGATTTATTGTTACCTTTCCGGGAGAACTGACCCAGGCTGTGTTGAGAAGGCAGAGAAATGCTTCCCCAGCCTCTTGAGAAGTAAATCTGCCTTGCCCTAGATAATTATGTCCAGCTTGTTTCTGCAAGAGCATGTCCTTCCCTTAGTGGGAAGATCAAGGTTCTGAAATTTCTCTGGAATCACAATCCACTCAGAGTCATGGGTAGTCATGGGGGGCTCTTTGGGTATAGAGGACTTTGAATACTAGAAACAGACCCATAAAGCAAGCCTAAGGAAATTCCCCTGAGGTTTAAATTGCGCTCAGAAGCAACAATCAATTTGACATACAGAAGGTCATGAGAAGCATCATGGCTTAGTGGATAGAGTCAGAAGGATTTGGGTTTTAATACCAGTTTCACCACTTGTCTGTTGTGTGACCTTGGCCTAGTCACTTAACTTCCCTGGCCTCGGTTACCTCATCTATAAAATGGGGATTGAGACTGTGAGCCACATGTTGGCCAGGGACTGTTTCCAGCCTGATAAGCTTGTATCTACCCTAGTGCTTAGTACAGTGCCTGGCACCTAGTAAGTGCTTAACAAAGACCATAAAAAACAAACAAAGGACAATTCCCATAGCCTGTGTGTTGATAACTTGAAAATTGCTAAATCCATGTCTGGAATCTAATGAAGCACAACTTGGCTTCTGTTATCCTTAGGTACCTGTTTGCTCCAGGTTACACAGAAATTCATTACTCCGAGAGTGGAGCCCCTCAAACCTCCACTTTGAAAAATAGGGTAAGTAATTATGATCTCAATTCTAAGCCTTTTTAGTTGGAAACTGGGGAGAAAGAGCAGAGGATGCTTTGAGGCGCTGCTAAGAGCTTCTGAAGGCGATTGATCTCTTCTGGACTGGGACCTCCTCTGACATTCAGATCTGTCAGGGGGTTGAAAAGCATGGACCTCACAGGCGGAGGTTTATTGGAGCCCAGAACCACTGTGCAGTGGGCAAGCCTCTGCTCAGGAGGGCTCCTCTGTGTCTGCACTTGTGTGGATGTTGGTAACTGAGTGGGATGGGATTTGCTGAAGGACATTAAACAATCTAGTGATTTTGATGCCGCCTGCAGCTGGCAGAGGAGAGATATTCTTTATAATCTCCAGAGCTGGAACATCCTCAGCTTGGAGTTGACTCGCTCTTGCTCTCTCTCTCTTTCTGTCTCTCTCTCCTCTCCCTCCTTCCTCTGTGCGCCAGAGTTGAAACCCGTTCCCTGCTCTGCAGGCTCTGGCTGTTTGCCCTCATTTGGAAGGCCGCAGCTGGTGCCAGATGGCTCCTGTTCAGAAAAGTCTTCATGAACAGCCTGCCCTGGAGCTCCCGCTGCAGTTCCAAGATCTAGCTGGATTGGCCATAGTCTGTAAAAGAAAAAGGAGACAAAGCATTTGAGATCAGCCTTCCTGGTAGAGTTTCTCAGTCCGTGGGGGGCTATGGAGTCAAAGGTGCACGAAATGCTGGAACTAAAAGGACCCTACTGCCGTGTTTGTCTCCCAGTCTTCCTTGTGAAGAACTTTCAGGAGCAGTTAGTTAGCTATCCTTTAAATTGGCCTCTGCCTGAGGCCACTGCCAACACTTTTGCTGGCCAGGTCCTTACAAATAGAAATAATACCTTCAGGTCTCTTCTTCTGCTATTGGAGATCTCTAGACTTTAAGCTCATTGTGGGCAGAGAATATATCTTTCAACTCTGTTGTATTATACTTTCCCAAGTGCTTAGTTTGGTGCTCAATAAACATGATTGATTGGAAAGATCCTGCCAAAGGGGCCATGAGGGAGGTAAGCAGAGGCCCCTAAACCTGCCCCTAAAGTGAGTAATGAAAATAGTAATAATTGTGGTAATTGTTAAGTGCTTACTATATGCCAGGCACTGTACTAAGTGCTGGGGTAGAATCAAGTAAAGTGGGTTAGACAGAGTCCCTGTCCTTAGGCCACGCAGCAGTCAAGTGACAAAGTTGGGATTATAACCCAGGTTCTGGCTCCCAGGCCTGTGCTCTATCCACTAGTCACATATTCCTCCTTCCTCCCATTCTTGTCCCTCTGCTTCCCCCTCCCCCAGAGGATGGGGTATGGAGGGGGGGCAAGGAAAGAGGGAAGCTCCAACTGGCAGTCTTTTGGGGGTAGGAACGCTAAGGATGGCAACAAAGCTGGAGAGAGAAACTTGGAGATCCTTTCCCAGCCCTACCCAATCCCGCTCATTTTCCCCAACCACGAAGACACCCTCTCATCTACTTCAACAGACGTCTAACTTGGAACCTGGGGATGTATCCAGACTCAGCTCTAGTCAGTCAGTAACATGTACATGTAACAGTAACAGCTACATGCCTAACTTGTGGGCATTCAGCTCAGATCCGTCACTCATTCATTCATTCAATCGTATTTACTGAGTGCTTACTGTGTGCAGAGCACTCTACTTCTTGCAGAATTTAACTGCAGAATCTGCCTGCAGGCTGGTTGCTGGCACACAAGGACAGTTTGGGGATGTTTACGTTATTTAAGTGGGTCATGTTTAGAGAAACAACAGGGTTAGGAACTTCACAGAGTTTCCTGGACATCAGAAACATTGCCACTGCCACCAATGCCCGGCCTGCCAGTCAGTCCGTTTCCTTTCTCCTGTCTTCGTGGATTTCAGTGGATTTTCTTTTTTCAAACCCCCCAACCTCAAATGAGAAATAGGGCTGAAGTCATCCAATTGCTTGAGATTTGACCCAACCCTTCCCCAAACTCAGTCTCGATTCCCCAGAGGCCCACAGGGAAGCTGCTCTGTGATCTAAGCCCCAAAGAGCTCTCAGACTGCAACGGATGCCATCATTGATGGGGTGGTTTGATTGTTTTGATTATTGCTATTTATGGGCTCATTGGTTTCCTGTTCTCCTTCTCAGTTCCAATGGCTTTATTTAGAAATGACTGGTACTGATTTTCCAGAGCTGGCAAACCCAGCAGGCTGGAGAGCATTGTGAAAATGGAACAATCATGTTGATAGAGTGTTCATCACACAATTTTCCTCTTCCTTTACCTCTTCAATGATGAGTGTCTGGTGTGGTTCCCTCTTGGCAGGGAAAACCCTGAGCATGTCAGTGTGAGAGAGACTGCATCACTGCTTGTGATGGTGATTTACAGCTGGGGGTGATGAGACTGGTTTGTAGATTATAGGCCTGAGAATCAGTAAAGTTTCTGGAGAGAGAAACAGCCTAGCCTAAAGCCTTCTGTTCTTCCTGTTGCAAAAACATGATTTCCACACCTATGGATGTCAGGGTAAGTCAAACAAGGAGAGATAGTACAACGTGCCTTGTATCATCTGCCAAAGTTGTGTTTATTTGAATAAAAACACACACGCACCAGATGTTGAAGGAAACTCAGCCCAGTGGCCAAAATATTTCATCCAGACACTAACCAGGCTGTAGTTACAACAACTGCTCTGGCCCCGTGTATTGTGGCCTGCTTGCAGAATTAGCACTCATACAGATACAGCACAGGAGTCGGAAGGACCTGGGTTCTAATTCTGGCTCCACCATATGTCTGTTTTGTGACCTTGGGCAAGTCATTTAACTTTTCTGGGCCTCAGTTACCTCATCTGTAAAATGGGGATTAATGCTGAGAGCTCCATGTGGGACATGGATTAAGAGTGTGAGCCCCATGTGAGACAGGGACTTTGTCCAACCTGCTTAACTTGTATTTACTCCAGAGCTTAGAACAGTGCTTGACACATAGTAAGTGCTTAACAAGTACCATAATAATGGCAATGTCAGCATTAATAATGATTATTATAATAATGTAATATTAATAATTATTATTCATTAGGGGGGAGTGAAGCAGTTACTTCTGTACTCATAATCCTTCTCTTTTCAGCCTTTCCTGTAACATCATAGAATCAGGGTCACTCCTGGAGCTGTCTCGTCCCTGTGTCCTACCTTCCTCGACCTTTCTGTCCTTTATTAGATTGGGAGTAAAAAAGAGCTTAGTATCATCCAGCACTGACATGGACAAATGGATTTTCTGCTGGAAACAGACATGTTTGAAGATACTCCTCTTTGCTGTTAGCTTGACGGTCATGTTTTCACCTTCCAGGATCGGTGTTTTTACCATGGGACAGTGAGGGGGATGGAACAGTCCAGCGTCACACTGAGCACGTGCCAAGGGATTCGGTAAGGAGAGGGGAGGGTGCCAGCTTGGGAGATGCCATATCACCTCCTGGAGGTTCCATCTCAGCCATTTAGGACCATCATTTTCTCAGCCCCAGGGACTTTTTTATTCTTCAGATAAAAGTTTCAAAATGTCATCGCATTTCGTCACGAAATCTTGGTTAAAGATCATGTGGTTTTTTTAGTGGACAAAAAAGGGTTCTGGGTTGATTGGGCCCATGTCTGCAAGGGATATAAAGTACAGGCAATCCAAAAACCTAATTTTACCAATAACTTCAGTCCCTTCCCCTACCAAGTGTCCCCCTTCCCATAACAAGCAGCAAAATGGAGGGATTTGAGTTTCACTGCTCTGTGCTCTTTTTTTTAAAATGGCATTTATTCAGTGCTTACTGGGTGTCCAGCACCGTTCTAAGTGCTGGGGTAGATGCACGTTTATCAGGCTGGGCGCAGTCCTTGTCCCCCATGGAGCTCACAGTCTAAGAGTGTGGAAGAATAGATATTTTGATCCCTATTTTTTATAGATGAGGAAAGTGAGGCATAGAGAAGTTAAGTGACTTGCCCAAGGTCACACAGCAGGCAAGTGGCGGAGCCAGAATTAGAACCCAGATCCTCTGGCTCCCAGGGCCATGCTTTATTGTCTAGGTCACGCTGCTCCTGGTCACAGTAGCTTGAACATCTCAGCGAGTTGGCCAAAGATGGGCAGCAGGAGAGAGAAGAGCAGAAATGAGGCTGGATAATCCAACTAAATAGATCCTGGATAATCCAGATTTAACTTTATTGTACTCTCCCATGCTCTTTGTTCAGTGCTCTCGCACAGTAGGTCCTTAATAGATACTGTTGATCAATTGATTGTCCGGATAAGAAGTTGGAAAAGGAATAATGATCTGACCACAGAATCCTACATGAATCACCTTTCTTTTGGGTTTTTGAAAGCTTTTGCCTGCAGCCATTGAACTGTTTTTCCAACAGTCTCCAGACCTTAAGTCCTTCTTTCATCCATTTTAGTGCCTTGGATTCTGGGATCCTATGATATGCCAATAGGTCATGGGTCCCAGGACAGCCAGCTCATCCATCTACCCGAATCCCAAGACCCAGATATCTCTACACATATTTCAGATCTCTAGCATCTGTGAATAGGACGCTGATTGTTTGTGGCCTCCATTGCAAAGCTGTTTGGAAAGCTGGCTGATGGGAATTAGTACAGTCAGGAAACAGTTTTGCCAGAAAGTTAAAAGAAAACAACAGTAAAATCCTCTCAAGTGTTATGAATAAGGCAAAATTTTTTGTGGTGCAAATAGGGTAAACTGTAGCCACCTGCAGTTTATGAGGACATAATACATTTCCCATAAAGAGGAAGGGAATTTGCAGGTGTGACCTGATTCTCTCTGGTCTCAGCTTCTACGGAAGTGCCAGTAATTCTGCTCAGTGCACACTCAGCCTCTCGTAAATCATCCTGATCCCCCACAGTGTAGAGAAGCTGGGGACCCACACATGTTTTCACTTTGCTTTCTCAGCTCCCCGGGCCTCCACCCTCTGGGACTAGAGCCCCCAGAATCGGTTCCGGAGGCTGATTTAGGAGAAAGCTTTTACAACTAGAAAGCTAATAGCAAGATCCCAGTGGGAAACTGAGCTTTAGCAGGTTTCGAGCTCAGTGCTTGGGATTGGGGTTCTGTTTTAATATAACACCAGAGTCACCGCAAGATGGTCAAACATCTCTGCAATGGAAAATCTCCATGGCAATGGCTTTTCTCACACCAAGAAGTATGTTCTCTGTGATTTTGGTAAATGCGTATCATTTGTACAGAAGAGGATCCTGGGTCCCTATGAAACAAATGCAGAGGAATTCTGCTCGGTCTCAATTTGGGTTCTCTCTCCAGCTCAGAAGCTGCTGCCAAAAGTCTGCAAGCCCTCCTCCTCAAAGCGGTTTTCTCGTTCTGCGACAGGAGAGCTGCAAGGGCAGGACAGCCCAGTAGGGTGCTGAACTTGGCATTTCTGCTCATTCTTGCTGCTGCTGCTGATGGTCTTTGTTAAGTGCTTACTATGTGTCAAGCACTGGGGTAGATACAAGCTAATCAAGTAGGACACTGTCCATGTTCCACATGGGGCTCACAGCATTAATCCCCATTTTACAGACGGAGGTAACTGAAGCACAGAGAAGTAAAGTGATTTGTCCAAAGGCACACAATCGACCAGTGGCAGAGCCAGGATTAGAAACCATGTATTTTTGACTCCCAGGCAGGCCCATGCTCCATCCAGAAGACCCACGCTGCTTTCTCATTAAACCACACTGCTTCTCTTGCCGGGAGCCAGAGATGCTCACTGCAAAACCACCACGTCTAATATTTCTCCCACCTAGAGCCTCCCCCCACACGTGTCACCTGCAGTATGGCTCTGCCCACCAGCCCTCCCTAGAACTGGACTGGAGAAGTGGTCGAGATCCCTTGGGCTTCGTTTACAAGATGTGTGTGCCACTTGCTAAAGTTGAGTAACCATTCCTGTTAAGTGAGTCAAAAATATTTCCAGCTCCATTTTACTCTAGGCTTCAAGCAAATGATGAGTTATTGGGAACATTACTTTATTTTCTGGAAGATGGGACAAATAAGGATGGGCTGAAATTGAAGCAAGAAGGGTTAGGTTAGATGCTAAGAGGTACTTCAAAATATAAGGAGACTGGAGTATCTTACCGAGAGACTTTGTAGTATCGCCTTATGGAAGTTTTTTTTCAAAAGTAGGAAGTGGTACTTCTGGCATAGAGGCAGAGGAGTGGAGTAAATGACCTCTAAAAGTCTCTAAAAGGGAGAATGGGTGAGTATAAACTAGGGCAAGTAAATTTGGGAGCTGACTGACATGATTATTGAAGGATTTCTTCAGTAAAGCTGAACTTGGCAGGGTCCCAGAGCCGCAGGTCTCATTTTCTTGAGCACATGTCATTGTAGTCCATTCATTCATTCATTCAATTGTATTTATTGAGCGCTTACACTGTGCAGAGCACTGTACTAAGCGCTTGGGAAGTACAGGTTGGCAACATATAGAGACGGTCCCTACCCAACAGTGGGTTCACAGTCTAGAAGGGGGAGACAGAGGAAAAAACAGAACATATCAACAAAATGAAATAAATAGAATATGTACAAGTAAAATAAATAGAGTAATAAATATGTACAAACATATATATATATATATATATACATATATACAGGTGCTGTGGGGAAGGGAAGGAGGTAAGGCGGGGAGATGTAGAGGGGGAAGAGGGGAAGAGGAATGAGGGGGCTCAGTTTGGGAAGGCCTCCTGGAGGAGGTGAACTCTCAGTAGGGCCTTGAAGGGAGGAAGAGAGGTAGCTTGGCGGAGGTGCAGAGGGAGGGCATTCTAGGCCAGGGGGATGACGTGGGCCGGGGGTCGACGGCGGGACAGGCGAGAGCGAGGTACAGTGAGGAGATTAGTGGTGGAGGAGCGGAGGGTGCGGGCTGGGCTGGAGAAGGAGAGAAGGGAGGTGAGGTAGGAGGGGGCGACGTGATGGACAGCCTTGAAGCCCAGGGTGAGGAGTTTCTGCCTGATGCGTAGGTTGATCAGTAGCCACTGAAGATTTTTGAGGAGGGGAGTAACATGCCCAGAGCGTTTCTGGACAAAGACAATCTGGGCAGCGGCATGAAGGACGGATTGAAGATGGGAGAGACAGGAGGATGGGAGATCGGAGACGAGGCTGATACAGTAGTCCAGACGGGATAGGATGAGAGCTTGAACGAGCAGGGTAGCAGTTTGGATGGAGAGGAAAGGGCAGATCTTGGCAATGTTGTGGAGGTGAAACACTATCAGAAACTCACACCTGCTAAATGGACCATTCAAACTCTGCATTCGGCGGGGCACCTTGGCTGAAGGGAGAGGCACCCAGCAGCTCATGAGTTTAGTTTGAGTCTCCTCTCTTGCAGGCACACAGCCCAGACAGCTCCAATTTATTTCATTAGTATGATTTAATTTTCATAAAACTATAATGCTGAATGGTGGCAGATGAGTAGCCCTCTTGGCCTCCTAGATGGCTGACTTCCTCCCTGCCTCTCCCTGCTTCCCAGCGCTAGGTCTGCCAGCACCAGTATTTAATAAATTAAATTAACTGACTCTCCTAATGGGATAAATGGCTGGTTCCCCCTCAAGGAAGGACATTAGCGAGCTGGATGGTTATTGGCTGCAGAAAGGGCTGAAGGAGTCAGCTCTGTAGAAGAATCAATCCCTCAAGGTCAGAATGGGGTTTGTGAAAGGGTGACAGTCCTTTCCATTCTAGCACTGTTCTAGTAGTGTTTGAACCCCTGTTGCCTCTCAGGCAGAACCAATGGGACAACTATTCAGGGCCCTGCCAAGTTGCAGGGCGCTTGAAACTTGCTGAAGAGAAGGTTTGGAGGACGGAGGGCAAGTGGGTCAGGAAGCTGCCAGAGTAGAGAAATCACTTCATCAGTCAGTGAAGCTTCTCTGCCCATGCCTCACCTCTCTCCTCATTCCCCTCCTGACAAAATGAGGGTGCAATGCAAGAGGAAAGATGGAGGAGCTTCTCTAGGGCTAGTCTCCTTCCATTGGAACCCTTCCCACTGAGATCTCTAAGCTTGAGAGAAACAAGGGCCTTTACTCCCCATCCTTTCTGGGAAGCCGCATAATGTTCCCTTTGGCTGGAGAAGAGGTAACTGAGACATAGGGAATGGAATCATTTTTCACGTCAGCATTATCCTGGCTGGAGCTGGGAACAGTCTCTTGAAGAGACAGGATGTACAGCTGATTTTTTTTCCCTCCTAGTTTTCCTTCCTGATTGGGCCCCAGCCTGATCAAACACCCGGGGCCAGCACCAAGCTTGGTCCTATCCCACAGGAGCAGCTCACGGAGGAAAGAGCTAGGCAGCTGCTGTGGCACGGATTTCTGTATAGGCCGGGGAGGAGCAGCACTGTAAAAGGAGAAGATTTGCTTTGGATGGAGCCTGAAATCAGGGTTGTATGTGCCAAGGAGTGGTCTCCTTCCTGGCATCTTTGGAGTTTCCAGTGGCAAGAGGCTTTACTGGAAATAGGTCGAGACAGAAGCAGGTGTTCCCAGAGGAGATAGAAATGCTGACCCAGTCAGGGGGATTCCTCTCAGAGGAAGGGGACTTGGTCTGCATCTGACTGGTGAACTGAGTTTGAATTTTCCAATTGAGCTTTTCAAATGGTTGAGTGGGATTGGGCTAGATCAGAGGCCTTGGAGGATCGATTTAGGTATGCTCGCTGGCTGATGGCGATGGAGATGTCTATTGACAGGAGCAGGCATCCTCCTTGTTGATCCTCAGCCAGATTCCTTCCAGGAATAATATAGTATTTATTTACATTAATGTCTGTCTCCCCCTCTAGACTGTAAGCTTGCTGTGGACAGGGAACATGTTACCAACTCTGTTATAGTGTACTGTACCAAGTGCTGAGTACAGTGCTCTGCATACAGGGAGTTCTCAATAAATATGATTGATTGATTCCAGGACTCTTCACCATCAAAGTGAAAGCCTTGAACACTGTTTGGCCTTGAATTTTTTCTTGCCTTCTTCCATGCAAAGAAGGCAGAATCCAGGATGAGGAATTGGGCATCTGACTAGGGTACCAGGAGTTCACTTCTGCTGCCATCCTTCTTCTGGGCTAGAGAAGCAGGGTGGCCTAGTGAAAAGAGTACAGACATAGGAGTCAGAAGATCTGCATTCTTATCCTACCTCTGCCACTTGTCTCTGTGTGACCTTGGACAAGTCACCTAACTTCTCTAGGCCTCAGTTCCCTCATCTGCAAAATGGGAATTTAATACCTCTTCTCTCTTCTAAGACTGTGAGCCCCATGTGGAACCTGATCATCTTGTATCTACTCCAGTGCTTGACACATAGTAAGCACTTAACAAATACCGAAATTGTTATTGTATTGTTATTCATGGGAAAGACACTTTAAAGTGAGAAATGGTTTCCCATTGATGAGAGGGATGATAGTCCTTTCAGTATAGCCCAGTGGAAAGAGCGTGGGCCTTGGGAGACATGGGACCTTAGTTCTAGTCCCATATGTGGCACTGGTTTACTGTGTGACCTTTACCTCTTTAGGCCTCAGTTTTCTCATCTGTAAAGTGGGGTTAAATTAGATCATGAGTCCTAAGTTGGGGAGGGATTGGGTCTGATCTGATAACCTTATATCTACCCCAGTGCCTAGCACATAGTGAGCACTTACGTATGCCATGATTAATTACTGTAACTCTTGGAAGCCCCTGCTACTTAGATATAACCTGGCGTGAGGTTCTGGTGACCATTTTTCCCTTGTGTGACAGTTCATCCTTGTGTTTGTTCTCCTTCTGACAGAGGCCTCATTGTCGTGAGCCATAACCTTAGTTACATCATCGAGCCTCTTCCTGGGGACCAAGAAACGCACCTGATCTATAGGTCGGAGCATCTGAAGTTTCCTCAGGGGACCTGTGGGCAGTTGCACTCCAAATCCACTGCTATGGACTGGTTTACTCATTTTACTAGCCAGGCCAAGGCAGGTCATGGCAGGGTGAGTTTCTGTCTGGAGCTGGGGCTTCACAGCTCTGTTCGGGGGTTTTCTATGGGTGTAAGCTTTGGGGTTCCATGGGATTGATCAAATTGGGGCCACTCTCCTGCAGTGAGGTGTCTATAGCCCCCTCCTTTTCTCCTTTCCCCAGCATTTCAGACTCCCCCCCGCCCCCCAACAAATCCCACCTCCCATTATGCATGGCACATTTCTTCTCTGCCCCCTTGGGCCATCCCTAGTATATAGGGTCAAAATTTGATTACATCTTTAAAGTATGTTTCTTCAATATCTGTAAAGTTTTCACAATTTCCCATGTCTTCTTTTATGTTTGTATTGATATTTCCTGTCCTGGTATTGGAAGAGCCTAAGGGATAGGGAATGTCTCATCTTGCTTCCCATAGTGCCATAATGGGGGAAACAGTGAATACTGGATCTGTCCTATACTCGTGTTATTCTGCACTCATCTCCCCACTCTTCAGAAATCTCCAACGGCTACCCGTCCGTCTCTGCATCCAGCAGGAACCCCTTTAAGGCACTCAGTTAGCTCTCTCCCTCATACGTATACAGTCTCTGGTCCCACCTCACCCCAAATTGTACTCTTTTTCCTCTCAAGGTCACCTGCTCAATATGTCTCTTTCTCATCTCTCCCACAACGGACCTCATTCTCAAGCCCTCCCTCCCCCTTCGCAACTCTGACAGACCAGTTCTCCCCATCTTTAAAGCCTTTCTGATACAACCACCCAAAGCGCTTCCGTACTTATCTTAAATATCCTATTACTTAAGGGCTAATTCATGAACATAACCCATATTCCTTCAGCCTTTCTCTTCCCCAACAGATTGTAAGCTCCTTGAGGACAGGGATCATGACTGCTAATTATGTACTCTTCCAATTGTTTAGTGGTCTACACACAGTAGGTACTCAATAAATTTGATTGATCCATTATTTGTTGCTAACCCATGCCCAGCCCTGGGATCTCATTCATTTCTGTTGGACTGGTCATACTTTCACTTGCCTGCCCAGCCCTGCGCTGACTCTGCTTCTCTTCTGGGAGGTCCTGTGGAAAAGTAAGGCATGGTCAAAGCATTGCTGCTCTCTCTAGACTGGCTTAGGTCAGCCTAAAGTTGTGCTGATGCTTTTGGGGAAAGAACACTATCAATTACCATGAAAGCGAACCCGGAAGTCTGCTGACATGGTGCTGAGCTAATTTGCAAGTCTTGGGCCCTCAAAGCAGAGAAGAGTCTTGCTGGCAACAGTCTCACCTTCCAGGTGCTTATTTTTAATTGAAGGTGTTCGACTTTGAGCAACTTGTATTCACTCAGGTCTATCCCAGTAAGAGAACCACAGATATGTAAACAAACTACTAGTTAATGGAACAAATAGGTCAGTGCCTCCCTCCCCCTTCATAGCTGACAGACCAGCACTGTCCCCACCATCAAAATCAAAGTAAAATCACAACTCCTCCAGGAAGCCTTCCCACTGCATTTCCCTCCCTTTTGCATTACCTATGCACTTGAATCCATGCCCACTAAGCACTTAAGTACTCATCCCCTTCCCTAACAAGATTTATGTACTTCTGATATTTTGTTGACTCCCTTACATATAATTTCATTTGTTTGTCTTCCCCACTAGATTGTAAGCTCCTTGAGGGCAGGGAATATATCTACCAATTCTATCATACTCTCCCAAGTGCTTACTACAATGCCCTGTACACAGTAAGTGCTCAATAAATACTACTGATTGATTATTTGTGGTCTACAGGGACAAGGATGCAAAATGCAGAAGGAACCTGAATGTATAATGCTATTGTAGAACAGAGTGTATTTCTCCTATTTATTTTAACCCATTTTGCCCCATCTAGGTCAAGAGGGAAGATTTACAGTCTATGAAGTATGTTGAGCTCTACCTGGTGGCTGATTACGCAGAGGTAAGAAAAGGCACCATGCCACAATAAAAGATGTGGAATTGCTCAATTGTTCATTTGGGAATCTGACTTGGCCATGCCTTGGGTAGATGACTGTAAGTCCCCATTTAGCCTGCAAGCTTCCCTCTAGATTGTAAGCTTGTTGTAGGCAGGGAATGTGTCTGTTATATTGTTATATTATACTCTCCCAAGTGCTTAGCACAGTGCTCTGCACACGGTAAGTGCTTAATAAGTACAATTGGTTGGTTGATGAAAAATCCTGCTGGGGCTCATGAAGCCTTCAGGTTTGTTTGTTTTTTGTTTTGTTTTTGTTTTTTAGCCTAATCATCACTCCTTTGAAGTCTTAAAATGGACCATTAAGCTACCACTAAGATTTCTTGTTCCTCTAGAACATAGCTCTGAAGATGAAGAGCTTTGACCTTTCACAAGGAAAAACTCTCTAAAGATTATTCATTCAATTCATTAATTCATTTGTATTTATTGAATGCCTACTGTGCGCAGAAACTGTTCCTGGGCAATTAAACCCCAAAATCACATCTACAGAAGTAGAGACTGCAGTTTAATAGACTGGTGGGTACGTGCAGTGAGGCTGAGGGTCTGGTGGGATAGTTAGCATCAGGATACCAGTGTGACCAGATGTGGGAAATTTACACTGTAGTGAGTGTAGTTAGTGGCTGCTGCCACTGTCTATGAGATGCCTGGGGAAAGCCATGCCTAGTTCTGTGCCCCATCCTATCCTGAGGATGCCCAGCTCTTCCCTCCTTCTTTCTTTCCCTTCCCATCCAATCTCTTACTTCCTTGTGCCCAGCCTGCACCACCGGGTCCTAAGAGGGGGTTGGCAGAGTGATCAGGGCAGCTATGAGAAGCAGCATGGCTCAGTGGAAAGAGCACAGGCTTGGGAGTCAGAGGTCATGGGTTCTAGTCCTGGCTCCACCATTTGTCTGCTGTGTGACCTTGAGGAAGTCACTTCACTTCTCTGTGCCTCAGTTACTGCGTCTATAACATGAGGATTAAGACTGTGAGCCCCACGTGGGACAACCTGATCACCTTGTTGTCCCCCCCCGCCCCCCCCCCCCCCCCCCCCCCCCCCCCCCCCCCCCCCCCCCCCCAGTGCTTAGAACATGATTTGCACATAGCGCTTAACAAATACCAGTATTATTATTATTATTTCGGCACGAGGAGAAAGAGCAAGAGCAGCCGCTCTACCCATCTGGGGAAGCAGCGTGGCTCAGTGGAAAGAGCATGGGCTTTGGAGTCAGAGGTCGTGGGTTCAAATCCCGGCTCTGCCACTTGTCGGCTGTGTGACTTTGGGCAAGTCATTTTACTTCTCTGGGCCTCAGTTCCCTCATCTGTAAAATGGGGATTAAGACTGTGAGTCCCACGTGGGATAACCTGATTACCTTGTATCTACCCCAGCACTTAGAACAGTGCCTTGCACATAGTAAGCGCTTAACAAATACCAACATTATTATTATTATTATCTGCCATAGAGACGCCACCCAACCTGACCTGCAAATACCACAGCAACTAGACCAGATTACTAGACCAAAATGGCATCCACTCTTGATCCCCTGAATGATGACTTGTTCTGTGAATGGGAAGGCCTGGGCTTTCTTGATCAAAGGTTCAATGCAGACACCTGTGCATGGTGGCAGTCTATAGGTACAAGTAGAATGTAGGATGTAAAATATTGTAGGGAGACAGCCTGGCCAAGTGGAAAGAGCCCTGGGCTAGGAGTCAGGCAACCTGGGTTCTAGTCCTAGCCCTGCCACCGCCTGTTTTGTGATTGTGGACAAGTAACATAACTTTTCTGTCCCTCAGTTTCCTCATCTATAAAATGGGGATAAAATGCCTGTTCTCCTTCCCTCTTAGAATTGTGAGCCATATGTGGGACAGTGATTGGGTCTGATTTTGTTATCCTGTATCTATTTCAGCACTTGGTGTGTAGTAAGTACTTAATAAATGTCACCATTATAATTACCTGTGCGGCTTTCTAAAGGTTAACTTTACTAGGTTCAATATGTAGTTGTAGTTTTTTTTCTCTCAAATGTTTGTTAAGGGAAAAATGCAGCTGCTAGATTAATTAAAAACCAAAACTCTATTTAAGCACTTTCCAACATACAGTTGCCTTTATAATAACTTCTCAAATCCTGATAGAGTACAAAGTAGATTCAGGTCAGCTCCCTTGTCTGTGGACCCCAAACTGGAGATTGGCCTGTGTGTCTGCCTGTCACAGGAGGCTCTCTGAGCATCTGGTAGGAGAACTGATAGTGTCAGCCAGGCTCCAGGCCCTTCCAACTTCAGTTTCTGAACCAAGTCGGTCTAGTTGGTGCCCTGGAAAAGAAGAGAGAGGGCTTTCATTCTACTGAATCCCATCCTGTGGGCACTGGCTCAGGAGTCCTGCTAAATGGACACGGCAAGCTGTTTCACATTAACAGCCTTAGGCAGGCCGAGGACTAATGAGCTACCTGGAATAAAAGGCTCCCTATCTTGTTAACCATCCCCAGAGGCCTCCCTCCTCCACTTAATGATGCAGCTCCGGGAAGATGGCTCACTGCAGGGCCATGAGTCAGTGAGATGGCTAGGAAGAGAGTCTCAGGAGCCTCTGGTTCTTCCCATACTTACCCTCTTCCCCCAAATGGTACCCATTCCCCAACCTCTGAATGATTAATCATTCCATGAGGGGAAAGGGCAGGGCCTTCTCGATAGCCTTTCAAACACAGGCACCTGTGCACAACTCCTGGAACAATGTGACATCAGTAAGCCTTGAGGGGCAGGGAATGAGAAGACCGACTCATTTATTTATAAACTGGGGTTGAGATTGAACAGTCTTTATAGAGTCCCTGTTGGGCTGGTCACTTGAATGGATACAGGACTAAGCCCTGGACACTTATATGACAGAGAGGAATGGGGCATTTGGGTAAGCTAATGACCAAAAAGTAGGATTTCTGAAGGGCTCATCCCTTCTCCATTCCCTTCACCTCCATCAGATGATGCTAGTTGTCGTGCTCTACACATAGTAAGTGCTCAGTAAATACGATTCAATGAATGAATGCAGATGAAAATGAAGGGACTCTGAGAAGCCATGAGCAAGATAGATTGGGGAAGCAGATCATGGGATTTATCAGACTTGGGGCTGAGTGGCAGAAAAGCCAGTATCGGAGATGAGGGCTAATTCCATTTTTAACCCAGAATCCAAAAAAATCGCACCTCTCATAAAACTAACTTGACTTCATGACACCACAAAGAAGTTTCAGCCCTTGGGTGGTGTGGGTATCGCAGTGAAGAGGATAATCTGGCTGGATGTGGAAAAGAAAGGGGATTGCATCCCAGCTCTGCCACTTGTCTGCTGTATGACTTTGGGTAACTCACTCAGCTTCTCTGTTGCTCAGTTACCTCATCTGTAAAATGCAGATTAAGACTATGAGCCTCACACGGGACGGAGACTGTGTCCAACCTGATTTCCTTGTATCCACCCTAGCGCTTAGTAGAGTGCCTGGTACATAGTAAGAACTTAACAAATACCACAATTATTATTGTTATTATTAGAGGTCAGCAACAGCATTGTCACAGTGCTCATTGTCTAGACTGTAAGGTCATTGTGGGCAGGGAATGTGACTACCAATTCTGTTATATTGTACTCTTCCAAACACTTTCTGAGATGTTCCTTAGGATGAAGGCCTGAAGAGAGAATATTTGGGATGGGGTAATGCAGGCATGGGAAACAGCATGGCCATGAGATCATGGGCCTGGGATTCAGAGGACCCGGGTTCTTATCCCAGCTCCACCACTTACCTGCTGTGTGACTTTGGGCAAGTCATTTAACTTCTCTCTGCCACAGTTCCCCCATCTGCAAAATGGGGATTCAATACCTGGCTCCCTACTGTTTAGAATGTGAGCCCCATGTGGGTCCTGATTATAATGTATCTATCCCAGGACTTAGTACAGTGCTTGACACATAGTAAGCACTTAACAAATACTACAATTATTATTGGTGGTAGTAGTAGTAGTAGTACTATGATGCAGGGGGGTTCATTGTCTGTTCTGCCTCCTACTTAGCCTGTGAGCCCCACTTGGTCCAGGGACTGTGTCCAGCCTGATTAGCTTGTGTCTACCCCAACATTTAGACAATACTTGACACACAGTAAGCGTATAACAAATACCATCATAATGCAGAAATTTGCTCTTGTAAATCAAGATGGTAAAAAAATTTTTGTAATAAGGGCCCTGAGCAATGATGTTCTCAGGACTTCAGCTCCCACTAGAATGTGAGCACTTCATGGGCAGGGCTCATGTCTAACAACTTGATTGGACTCTCTGAGGCACTCAGTAGTACAGTGCTCAGCACGTAGTAAGTGCTCAATAAATACCATTGACTGATCTGGAAGTTGAGGTTGCAAAAGGCAATCCATCCCAGGGATACTCTTGATTTCCTGGCTGCAGATTCCAAGTAGAGGAAGAAAAGAGAACTGCAAGTTTTTGTGTATCTTAACCTCTGGGGAAGCTCAATGGGATATGCCTGGACCTCCATGGAAAAGGCAGGGCTATGGTGGTGAGCAAACTTCACTTTTCCATCACTGTCGTGAAAGAGGAATGGCTGCTCTGGTTGAATCACCTTGTTCTGCACTTGTGTTTAGTTTCAGAAGAACCAGCGCAGTCTGGAAGGCACCACGTACAAACTGATGGAGATCGCCAATCACGTTGATAAGGTGAGATCAGGTGTGTACCTTGTGGGAGAGGAGCTGAAATCCTAAAGCAGCCCCATACCGAGAAACCTCCCCTGGGGCTGTGTTAGCTGGACCACTCTGCCTCCTTAGCGGGACAGACAGCTCAGACATTGGAATTGCGATCTGACAGCAGGTCATAAGATCGGTGCTTCTGAAATGGCAGAGTCTAATCCTTTTCCTCTCCCACCATGCCTAAGTCACACTAGTTGGGATCCTGGAAGCTCTGAAGGAACAGAGCAGGACAGAATAAGGGGGAGGTGTATGTCCTCAAAAAGGATCACAATTCTTGGGTCACTCTTGCTGCGGTTTCTCCCATCATAAGCCAAAAGACACCTGCTATCATCCAGCCAGCAATACTGGTATATCACCTTTGTGCACTAGTTCATACGTAGGCACAGTGAAGAGTTTTCTTTATACCCAAATGGAGAAAGGGACTAGTGTAGTAATGCTGGAAAAGCATTTGAAAATACCTTGGTGGCTTAGGGGCTCTGCACATAGTAAGCACTCAATAACCATTGACTGATTCATTGATTTAGGGCCATCCAAGAAAGAGGCTGCCACCTAATCAACCCACCTACCCCTCTGTCTTCTCGGCACTTGGCTACCTATTAAGCACTTTTGATATTCATCCCAGTCCCACAGCACTTATGTATATATCCTTAATATTCTACTATTTCCCCTATCTGTAATTCATTTTACTGTCTGTCTCCCCCTGTAGATGTAAGCTCCCTTTGGGCAGGGATCCTGTCTACCGAATCTATTATATTGTACTTTCCCAAATGCTCAGTACAGTGTTCTGCATACAGTAAACGTTCAATAAATAAATACCATTGATTGATTAAAAGATGTCTGTCAATGGTCTCAGTGGGATCTATTTTATCTAGTGCATTCAATATGAACTGCTGTGGATCTGAACACTACCATCTCAGTGGTAGCCAGGGTAAACAGTTCCTCAGATGGCATTCTTCAGCTGGCAGAGAGGGTCTAGATGGGTCCAGCTTTGGCCATCCAGTGGGTTTTGGACAACACAAGGAGCCAGGGAGCAGCTCTTTTTACCTAGAGGGAAGAGCAAGGGTATCTGGCTGACTCGTCGCCTGCTGGCCCTGCAGAGCCTTATCCGAAAGTTATTTTGGGGAATTATTAGATGATTCAGTCCCCAGGGCTTTCATTCTCCTCCCCTCAACCTTTCTCCAGCACTCAGCTTTCCCTAAATAACATGTGAATAATCCCACAGGCCAAACAAGCACAACATCTGGGAAAACCCCAAAGTCTCACCTCTTGTCTGCCCCTGGCCTGCTGCCATTAGCAGGGCCTTCACTGTCCTGGCTGTAGCAAATGGGAAGTTTGGCAATGTCTGTCTTTCATATATGATCAATGTTATCACATGGGCCAGGCCTGACCCACGGGGTGCTCTGGGACCAGGAAGCCACAAAAACCTTCCTGGAAACATCCTCTTTTTGCAGGTGTTTCCCAGCTGCTTAGTGTTTGGGGGTTTGTTTGTTTTTTTGAATGTTTTTTAAAATGTTAATGGTGAGAGTCAGAACTGTGGCTTTGGACCAGGTCTGTGCTACACCAATAGTCCCATCCTGAACTCTAAGGTCACTCTATGGTTTCTTTGTCTCTGTGACTTTTGGGATTTGTAACAGGTATGAAAAACACCCCTCCAGTTTCCCTGAGCAAAGCCCCTTGAATCAGGATTAGATTCTTTCTAAGCCAATTTGCAGAAACCCAGAACTCCAGGAGGTGGTGGTTAGTTGAAATGAAGCATGATGATTTCTGGTGCTTTGGGTCAGATGAGACCACGTATAGCCCTCGAAAGCATCGTGTGGACAGTGGTTTCAGAATGAGTTTGAACATTGTTTGCAAGCATTTTCATTTAGGCTCTTCAGCTGCATCAAGAGCACCAAGTTACCAGGCTCTCTAATCCAGCCTAGACTATTACTCTTTTGTTGCTGCTTTCTACAGTCCTCCATGTAGCCTAATAATTCATGAGCCACTTGGTACTTTTATGAGTAAATTGCCTTCCCTCTCTGGTGGCATCATAGAAGCATTGTAACTCAGTTCATAGAGTTGCAGAGGTTCCAAGGTTCTGGTACAGATTCCACCACTAACCTGCTGGGTTATCTGGTTTAGTCTCCTAACTGCTAGAGGTCTCAGTTTTCCCAACTTTAAAATGGGGATCGTGATGGTCAGCCCAGCTCGAAGTGGACTGTGCTCTCCCAAGTGCTTAGTACAGTGCTCTACGCCTAGTAAGCACTCAATAAATACCATTGATTGTTGTACTGTACACTCACTCCCTAGCACTTAATACAATGCTCTGCACATAGTAAGCACTCAATAAAAAACCATTGATCGACTGATAAACACGATAAAGGAAGGATGTTCTTAGAGGCTGGAAGATGTAAGGAAATGACCGTTCCTCGATGACGAGGGAAGTCTGAGAAGCTAATGTCCATGGGTGTTCTGTCTCCTTTCAGTTTTACCGTTCTTTGAACATCCGGATTGCCCTAGTGGGGCTGGAGGTCTGGACTCACGGGGACAAGTGTGATGTCTCTGAGAACCCATACTCAACGCTGTGGTCCTTCCTTTCCTGGAGGCGCAAGCTGCTCACCCAGAAGAACCATGACAATGCTCAGCTCATCACGTGAGTGGCCTGTTTCAGGGATAACCCCGGGGTCCACTTCCTAGTGAGCTTCTCGAGGGTGGAGACTATGTGCCTTGTACTGCATGTTCCTTGGGGTGAGATCTCTACAAATACTGATGATGAGGAGAAACAACTTGGCTGAAGAAAGACGACTCCACTGCATCCCCTTTCAGGCGGCTAGAGGTACCAAGTGAAACGTTTGGAAGAGAATTGAGAAGAACAGACAGGGGGAAGTAGGGTAGAAGGTACAAGATCTGCGAATTAATGACCAACCCTCGTCCTTAAATCTACTCACACTTTCAAGAAGCAGCACTAGACTTGCGTTGCTAGACAGACCATCTGCACTTGATTTTCAGATATCACCTCTGCCTCCATAGATTGCGTAGGTCCCCCTCAACCCTCAAGTGGTTTCTGAGTCAGAATGATCATTGCTGCCTATAGTGTTGTCAGAGGACCTGGGTTCTGATCCCATCTCAGCCACTTCCCTGCGGTGTGACCTTGGACAAGTCACTTAACTTCTTTGTGCCTCAGTTCCCTCATCTACAAAATGGGGATTCAAAACCTGTTCTCCCTCCTACTTGGACTGTGAGTCCAGTCAATCAATCACATTTATTGTGCACTTATTGTGTACAGAGCACTGTACTAAGTGCTTAGGAGAGTACGATATAACAGAGTTGGTAGACATGTTCCCTGCCCACAACGAGCTCAGTATGGTGGAGGAGAGTGGGCGAACCATGGGGTTTTAGTTTGTGAAGAATGTGGCTTTACTGAGAAGCAGAGTTGTCTAGTGGACAGTGGACAAGACAAGGAGTCAGGAAACCGGGGTTCTCATCCTTGCTCTGCCACTTGCCTGATCTGTGGCCTTGAGCAAGTCTCACGACTTCTTCGTGCCTCATTTGTAAAATGGGGATTAAATACCTGTTCTCCCTCTTTAAAATGTGAGCCCTTTGTGGAACAGGGACTGTATCTGATCTGATTATATTTTTTCAATCCTAGTGCTCAACAAATTGCCTGGCACACAGTAAACACTTAAAAAACACCCCACCACCATAATTTTTAAAAAGTGGTATTTGATAAGCGCATATTATGTAACAAGCAATTTTTTATTTGAAGTGAAAGCCAAGCAGTCAGTGTTGGGGATGCCAGGCTCGGGACCTTGCTTGCAGTTGCCAGCTCGGGGAGCCTCCATACAGGCTTAGTTCTGAGTGACCCTCCAGCTGGGCAGGCTAAGAGAGTTGGCAGCCTCAGATATGAGTGTGCGTCATCCCGCTACTCTGTCCCCTGCCACTGGCCCCCACGGCTGGCCACATCCTGTCCAGAAGGGAGGAGGAAGCAATTTATAAACCCTGCCCGCTTCCTTCCAGTTGAGCTGTTGGCATATTCTGAGAAGGAAGGGAAAAAGGAAAACGATATCCTGGGCTTTGTTCAGCCACCCAAGTGCCGGTGACCTCTATTGCTCCGTTGGAGGTGTGGCGTGGGAGAGAGAGAAGTGAAGCCCAGAGGTGGGGTATCCTGGCCCTGCAGCTGTTGGGATGGGCCAGGGAATGTGATTGTAACATCCTGGGAAAGGCAGATGGCAGCCAATGTAAGGATGGGCAGATTTGCCTTTTAAAGGAACAACCGATGTTGAAGGACACTTTCTGTGAGGAGAGTACTTGCTCATGGCCAGGTTTCCTTGGTCTTCCAGGCATACCTTCTTTCCTTCCAGCCACCCACGCCCCTCTCGTCTCACTGGTTCTCTTGCAGGGGGATGTCCTTCCGGGGCACCACCATCGGCCTGGCCCCTCTGATGGCCATGTGCTCAGTGTACCAGTCTGGAGGGGTAAACATGGTGAGTTAGTCCCACTAACCTAGCTGCTACCACAGCAAATAAAACTCTTGGGGAAACCAGGAGGTTCATTTTACCCCTTTGGCCTCCATGCCTCCGCGTGCCCTGAGGCAGCAGCCCCTTTCATCTCAGGTCTCACACTGGGACTTCTGTGACATGTTCAGCATATGTCAACAGGGGAACCAAGTGCTCCAGGCCTAAAATGACCTCCTAAAAACAACAATCTGAGTGGGGAGTAGGGGAGAAAAGAAAGTAAAAGCAGATGATGATATGGGCTGGTATCTCAGCCCAATGTGAGCTCACTTGTTCGGTGTAAACGGGCCCGTTTGTCAAGGGTTAGAGAATTGGTGGTGGGATATTTGGTTGGCTCTGAGTGGGTGCTTGAGTGCTGCTCTTGGAACTAGCCCAGACCCCGAATGCATTTGGGAATCTCGTACAATCCGTCCCCTTGGGTGGGAAACAACAGATCGCTATGACAGCGGGAGCTGTGTTGCTCCCTATGTTTTTACATACGTCTCCTTTTGTAATAGCAGAAAGTCATGGGAGGTCATGTATATAAGCCCACTTATGTCTGTCTGCCTATCTGTCTTTTTCTCCATACTGGCACAAGCATAGTGAAGGGTTAGTTATCTCCAAATCACCCCAGTGATTTGGAAATTTGATCCTCTTGGTTCCTGGTAGGAGAGGAAGACTCTACTCTTCGGGATTCAGTCTGGCCTAATGGGAAGAGCACAAACCTGAGTGTCAGGGGGCCTGGGTTCTAATCCCAACTCTGCCACTTGTCTGCTGAATGACCTGGGAAAAATCCCTTGACTTTTCTGTATCTCTGTTTCCTCAACTGTAAAATGGGGACTCAGTGCCTGTTCTCCCATAGTAATTGCTTAACAAATATCACTATTACTGGAATCAGGAGGGAATGGTTGGGGAGGTCACCTGGTTCCAGGCATGCAGAAGAGTGGGGCTTCTTCCCCTAACCAGACTCTGTCCCGTCTCAGGACCACTCAGAGAACGCCATTGGTGTGGCTGCTACCATGGCTCATGAGATGGGCCACAACTTTGGCATGAGCCATGACTCTACAGGCTGCTGCTACGCCAGTGCTGAGGATGGAGGCTGCATCATGGCTGCGGCCACAGGGTGAGTCCTAGGCTTCCTGGGGCAAAGGTCATTTGAGGGGAAGGGCAGGAAGGACCAGCTTTTCTCCTTGCTCTTCCAAGGAGGCTCTGAGGCCACTTGTGGAGCCGACCTTGTCAGGGCACCTGGAACGAATGGGGTGACATCTGCCAATGCTGCCCCTGGGGTAGAGGGAACTTGCATCCTGACGGAGAAGCAGTGTGACCTGATGGACAGGACACCGGACTGTGAGTCAAGAGACCTGAGTTCTAATCCCAGCTCCACCACTGGTCTGCTGTGGACAGTGGGCAAGCCAGTTAATTTCTCTGTGTCCCAGTCTCCTTGTCTGTAAAATGGGGATTAAATACCTGTTCTTCCTTCCCTTGTGACTGTGAACCACAAGTCTAGTGGAAAGAACATAGGCCTGGAACCTGGTTTGAATCCCAGCTCTGCCAGTTGCCTGCTTCATGACCTTGGGCAAGTCACTTAACTTCTCTGTGAGCCCCATGTGGGACAGGGACTATGTCCGACCGATTAACTTGTAAATGCTTAATAAATATGGCAAAAATGGTACCATAATGATCAGTGGAATTTGATTGTTTACTGTGTTCAGAGCACTATACTAAATAATACAGTAGAGTTGGTGGATATGTTAACTGTCGACAAGGAGTTTAGGTCTAGAAGATAAGGTATTGGGTCTGATTTGATTGTATTGTATTTTCTCTAGACTGTAAACTCGTGGGCAGGAAATATGTCTGTTATATTGTCATTTTGTACTCTCCCAAGCAGTTAGTACAGTGCTCTGTACACATTAAGTGCTCAGTAAATATGATTGCTTCTCTAGCACTTAGCAGAGTGCTTGGCACATAGAATAAGAACAATAAGAATAATTACCATTTTTTATGGTATTTGATAAGTGCATACTATGTGCCAGGCACTGTACTAAGCTCTGGGGTAGATACAAGCTAATCAGGTTGGACATAGTCTAGATCTCACATTGGGCTCACAGTATTAATCTCCACTTTATGGATGAGGGAACTGAAGCACAAGGAAGTGAAGTGACTTGCCCAAAGTCACCCAGAAGATGAGTGGCAGAGCTAGGATTAGAACCAAGATCCTCAGGTCCATCTGATTCACAGTCCCATGCTTTCTCCACTAGCCATGCTGGGTCTCATTATGGCTTTACAGCCCAAATCTAGTTCGAGTGTTGGGTGCTTGTGGCCCTAATGGCCATGAAAGTTTCAGAGTTCAGGCTTGACCAAAGTTAGCAGAAAAAGGAAAGAGAAATGCCATAATTATTATTAGAAAAGGGTTTACCAGGTAGTCTACCAGTTCCTCCTGAAGAACAAGGAAGTGTTCTCTTCATCACTTGCATAGAAAGGTAAGGCTTTCTCAGCCCTGAAATCAGTGCTCCATTCAGCACAAGTCACTGCTATCAACCAGGTAAAACTTAGCCAGATTCTCCCAGCACCTCAGCTACTGCCTTGGGAATTAGTGGCGCTTCTTCGTCAGTTGCAAGAAAATATATTATTACTAATTATTATTAATGATGGTAATGATGATAATGATATCTTGACTTTAACACTTTTACTTTTCCAAAGTATTTTCATGTCAGGTATTTCATTTAACCTTCGCAGAAACCCCTGAGGCCCTTTCAGGCCACCAAAGGTCCATTTAGTAAATTCCCATTTTGGTACGCTAAGCAGCATTGTGGTGAGTGCTTAGTACAGTGCTCTGCACATAGTAAGCGCTCAATAAATACGATTGATGATGACGATGATGACTTGGAAGAAGGAATTGGGGTACAGGCCTTCCCTTCCCCCACTCCAGCATTCACACAAGCACCCATAGATTTCTAAGCATCTTTCCCATACTATGTGAGAAAAAGCTATCCAGTGGGGTGGGAGGGTGACGGGGTTTCGGGGGGTGGGGGGGTAGGGGGAACTGGGGGGACATGGGACAGGGGAGGACTTTGGGTTGACAACATGGCTTAATGGAAAGAGCACAGGCTTGGGAGTCAGAGGACGTGGGTTCTAATTCCACTGCCACTTCTCTGCTGTGTGACCTTGGGCAAGTCACTTAACTTCTCTGTGCTTCAGTTACCTCATCTATAACATGGGGATTAAGACTGTGAGCCCCACGTGGGACAACCTGATGACCTTGCATCTACCCCAGCACTTAGAACAGTGCTTGGCACTTAGTAAGTGCTTAACAAATACCATCATAATTATAATAATTTTCACTGAGGAGAAAAGCCAACTGCAGAATTCTAAACTAAAGGGTGAGTATTTGTGCAGGTGTGAAATGATAACACCCAAGGCCAGCTGGGTCACTGCAGTCAAGCAATCAATGGTATTTACTGAGAGCGAACCGTGTGCTGAGCACTCACATGGGAGAGTACAATAGAAACACAAACCCTGCTCACTGCAACCCCAAGGAAACCAAGAAAAGGTGTTTGGGCGTACTTCTGACCTGTTGCTCCTTTTAGTAATTCCAAATGTGGGTCTCTCTTCCAGGCACCCATTCCCCAAGGTGTTCAATAGATGCAACAAGAAGGAATTGGACCGGTACCTTCAGTCGGGTGGAGGAATGTGCCTCTTGAACATGCCAGACACCCGGACCCTCTATGGAGGCCAGAGGTGTGGAAACGGGTACCTGGAAGATGGGGAAGAGTGTGACTGTGGAGAGGAGGAGGTGAGTTGTATAGCAGTGTTTCAAGCACAGGGGAAACCCTCCTTGGACCCAAGTGCATTGACCAGATACAGGGGGAGACCCCTTTCCCTCTTTCTCCTTCATATCTACCAGGCAGCTCTGGTCATAACTTGCATATATGTTTAGAGGAAGAGCTGTTTCCAGAGCTTGGCTGAGAAGGGCCCTTAATCCCTTTGGAAAACTGACTTCTGTTGAAGTTGGAAGCCAGGAACTCAGTTGACTTTTGGTGTCTTCGCACGCTGCCACATGCAACGCCTCCGGCCCGTTCACACCACACCCACCCAGGGCCCACGGATCTGCACAGTTCAGCTCCGGGAACAAGCAGCCGTTGTTTTTGGTGGGTGTCCGGCCCCAGTGATCACACAGATAGTGAAGACGTGAGACTAGGGACCTTATAGCAGGTTGGAGTGTCAGATTTTACTCACTCGTGTCCAATGCCGGGGAAAAAACATCCGTGGCAGCAAGGTCAGCACTTAGTCAATGCAAAGACGTCGCTGAAATGGAAAAGTGCTTCCCCCAGCTCGAGAATGGGGAGTTAAATTTTGTCACCGCTTAAGGGTTTGGGGTGATTTGGGGAAGTGTTGCCGTGAGCTATATCTGCTGAAACCAGAACTGTAACAGGGAGCTCCTGCGGCTGTATCATGTGGATGTTTCACCACTTGTTTGGCCACTTCTTTAAAGCTGACTTTGGTCAAGGGCAGTGTAGCCCATTCAGACAGGAGAGAGGAGGTGGGGATGCAGCATGTTTCCGTGAGACTCAGAGCAATAGTGGAAGGCTGCATGGCCTAGTGGATAGAACACGGGCCTGGGAGACAGGAGGCCTTGGGTTCTAACCTTGGCTCTGCCTGTTGTCTGCTGTGTGACCTTGGGCAAGTCAGTTCACTTCTCTGTGCTTCAGTTACCTCAGCTGTAAAATGGAGATTGACCCATGAGGGAAATGGACTGTGTCCAACCTGATTAGCTTGTATCTACCTAGTGCTTAATACAATGTCTGGCACATAGTAAGTGCTCAACAAATACCATTAAAAAAAGAAAACATACATACTTTTCATTCTTTCATTCAGTCATATTTATTGAGTGCTTACTGTGTGCAGAGCACTGTACTAAGCGCTTGGGAAGTAGAAGTTGGCAACATATAGAGACGGTCCCTACCCAACAGTGGGCTCACAGTCTAGAACGGGGAGACAGAGAACAAAACAAAACATATTAACAAAATGAAATAAATAGAATAAACATGCACAAATAAAATAAATAAATAGAATAATAAATACGTACAATCATATATACAGGTGCTGTGGGGAGGGAAAGGAGGTAAGCTGGGGGGGTGGGGAGGGGAAGGAGGGGGAGAAGAAGGAGGGGGCTCAGTCTGGGAAGGCCTCCTGGAGGAGGTGAGCTCTCAGTAGGGCCTTGAAGGGAGGAAGAGAACTAGCTTGGCGGATGTGCGAAGGGAGGGCATTCCAGGCTAGGGGGATGACGTGGGCTGGGGGTCGACGGCGGGACAGGCGAGAGCGAGGCACGGTGAGGAGATTAGCGGCAGAGGAGCGGGCAGCGCGGGCTGGGCCGTAGAAGGAGAGAAGGGAGATGAGGTAAGAGTGGGTGAGGTGATGGAGAGCCTTGAAGCCGAGGGTGAGGAGTTTTTGCCTGATGTGTAGGTTGATTGGTAGCCGCTGGAGATTTTTGCCCTCACTGCTGTCTCTGCCCTCCGTTTAGGGGGTGGCACTGATGAACATGTCTTTAAAATCTGCTGTTTCCCCCTTCCCATAATGTAGTTTAATGTTGCTCAATCTTGCTAGATTGTGAGCTTCTTGAAGGCAGGGGTCATTTGAACTAATTCTGTTGCACTCCTCCAAGCTCCAAGCTTTTAATACAGTGTGCTGTAAAATATACTGCTGGTTGACTTGACAGGAGTGCTCTAGGGAATGGACCCCAGAATTCTCAGGAACCCAGATGAATTTCTTCAGGTATTATCAGACCTTGGCTCAATCAATAAATCAATCAATTGTATATATTGAATCTTAGTGTGTACTAATTAATCAGTCATATTTATTGAATGCTTACTGTATGGAGAGCACTGTACTAAGTGCTTGAGAGAGCACACTACAACAGAGTGGGTAGACATGTTCGCTTCCCTCAACAAGCTTACAGTCTGGAGGAGGAAACTGACATTAACATACATAAATAAATTACGGATATGGACATAAGTGTTGTGGGGCTGAGGTAGGGGTGAATTAAGGTGCAAATCCAAGTACAAGGGTGCTGGGGTGAGTACAGTAGCATTAATAGGCGAGATCCCTGTCCTGTGATGGTTGTTTCCTGGGTGGCTCTGTCTTCAATGGGCAGCTCAGTCCTTGCTGGGCAGCAAGAGGAAGGAAGAATGGAATTGGGGGAGAGAGGGTAATGGGATCCCCCCAGGCGGAGTCCTTGGACACCTGCACATCCATCCTGTAAACCCCATCCTGGCTCTCTGCGTCTCCCCTAGGAGTGTAGCAATCCTTGCTGCAATGCTTCTAATTGCACCCTGAAGGCTGGGGCGGAGTGTGCCCATGGCTCATGCTGTCATCAGTGTAAGGTGAGTTTCCACCATCCAACATTTCTTTGTTCCGACTAAGGGAGAGGGAGGAAAAAGAGGGAAGACTGGGGAATGAAAGAGAATAACTGTGTGACTTTTAATTCCCGTCCAGGGGAGGAAGGAAGGTTGTGAAGTTAGAATCCTACCCCTGGAAGAGACCGGGTGCACAGGGCATCGAACACATCTAAGCCATCCCCCTGTGTCCGGGTGGAACTGTGCTTAGAAAGAGAGCGACTTGCCCTTTTCTTAAAATGGCAGGCAATTGGAGCCGTTTTCCCAGATCCCTCCGGTTTCTGTTCCCTCCTGTTCCTGTTCAGGACCCGGCTAAAGCTCTGAATCACATGCTCTACCACAGACTAGGTCCCTGAAGTGGGGTGTTGGGTCCTGAGCTTTGTTGGCTGCTTTTTGAACAAAGCTTGCCAACAAAACGTCAACGTGCCTGTGTCAAGAATCAGTCACACGTGCGGCTCCCCACCACTTCCCTCTTTCTTGCTCCTGCCTGCCACCACGGTTCTCTCCCAGCACGATTCCTATCAGCCTGTCACGCTAGGTTCATTTCAGGCTTTCGTTTCTCCAGGAAAATAGGGCCTGAAAGACTGTTGCATTGGAGGTAACTGAGTGAATGTGAACGTGAATGAGTGTGTGTGTGTGTGTGTGTGTGTGTGTGTGTGTGTGTGTGTGTGTGTGTGTGTGTGTGTGTGTGTGTGACTTTGGCCAGAGAACTTGCCTGGCCTGTTGGCCCTTGGGTCTCCCTTGGGCAACTGGTTCCCTGAGGCTTTGCCCAGTGGAGGACCATGTCTGCTTAGCTTTCCAGGCAACATGCTCCAGCTCAGATCTCAGGATTTTTGCTGGCCAGATGTGCAGGAGCGAAGCATCCCCATTCCCTGGAGCTACTGCAGGGTTTTCCTGCAAAGAAGGGGTGGTGTTGCCGACAGCAGGGCCTGAGAGATCTGGCATCCTCCCAGCAAAGGCTCTCATCGGTTGCCTAGGCAACGCAGCATTACGCCGCCAAGAAAATGTGCCCAGGGCCCAAGAGAAATCAGATGACAAACTAAATGAAAATCAGGCAGCAGTTTTTCCCACTTTTGCTGCTTCCTTTTTGCTTTGGGTTTCATGGAAATCTAGTTTGGGAGCTCTTAGAGTGTTTCTGCTTAGCTCTCTAGGCCTCAGTTATGTTGGAGAGCAGGTAAAGGAGTTGGGAAGAATGAGGGTGGGAGGGCCTTAAGAAGTGTGGGTGGGGGTTATGCACATTGGACATGTAGGCAGGGGAGAATTATTGGCAGTGGAATGATTTGGGGAAAACTTTGGAGGGGCTGCAGCCCTATCAGCCAGGCAGAGGGCTCCCCTTGGGAGGGGGCTGAGCTTGGCTGACCATCCCTCACCCTCCTCTCACAGGTGGGGAGCCTCAATCTCCAGGGATTCCAGCTGTAAAACATTAAACACAAGTGGGAATTCCTAGCTCCCTTGCTGGCTTAGCAGCAGCCCCTTCCACTCTGGGCTCTGACTAGAGTCCTGATGAAGTAGATCTGGCTCTACTGGTAATCAATCAGTGAGTGGTATTAAGCATTTACTGTGTGAGGAGCACAGTACTAAGGGCTTGGGAGAGTACCAAATGAGTTGGGAGGCCCGATCCCTGGCCAAATGCCTAGGATGCTGATTGGTGGGAGGCCCCAGTGACACTGTGGTGGTCCTGAGAGTTCCTTGGATGGGAGTGAAGCGCAGGTTGTGGAATTCGTCCCAGAGCCAGAGGATCTGAGTCTGTGACCCAAAATGCATCTGGGGAGGGTGTTTAATTGATGAGATCTTTGCAGCTGGAGCTGAAGTGACTAGGACTCACATTCTCCTCTCTTGTCTTCCCCCTCAGCTCATGGCCCCTGGCACTCTGTGCCGAGAGCAATCTCGGCAGTGCGATCTCCCGGAATATTGCACTGGCAAAACACCCCTGTGCCCGACCAACTTCTACCAGATGGATGGCACCCCGTGTGAGGGAGGGCAAGCATACTGCTACAACGGTATGTGCCTCACCTACCAGCAGCAGTGCCAGCAGCTCTGGGGGCCCGGTAAGCACTTCCCCTTCCCCTTTAAAAAGTAGGAGGAAATATGGCTTAGGAGAAAGAACAGGGCTTGGGTGACTGAGCCCCTACCTAGCTAAAAGTCTTTTCTAACTGATTTTGGGCAAATCACATGATTTTCATTTCTGATTCCTCATCTGTGAAATAGGAATCATTCAGGATCTGCCCCTCCCTACTTCAGAGGGTTATAGAGCAACCTGTCAGTGGTTGAGTGCTTCCAGTATACAGAGCACTGTCTAAGCACTTGGGAGAGTACACTAGAGCAGTTTAGGGGTATTTGAAGAGTAAAATGTAATCATGATGTGAAAGTAATTTGGAAAAATTTTCAGAGCCCAATAAATTTCAAGTCCAGATTTCTGTTGCTGTAATAAAGAACTTTCTCACCTGCTAGTGTCCCTCCTCCACCCCCCAGGTCTCTCCTTTGTAGGCTGGATGGTGGGACTGGCCTTAATAAGGCATCATGTTTGGCACTGCAGCATGGGCTGATGAGCTCAGGGCTGAGCGGAGAGGCAGGGGTCCCAGTGCCAGCCTTGCCTGGGGTGTCAGAGGGTTACACCCGAGCCTCTCGGCTGTTTCTAACTTGGGCAGAAAGTTGCTGTTTTGAACGAGGCCAAGTCGGCACCTTGCTCTGAGCTCCCCAGTAGGAAGGAAATTAGTAAATGCTGCCTTTCCCGCACTCAGGAGCCCGACCCGCTCCCGACCTCTGTTTCGAGAAGGTGAATGCGGCCGGCGACACCTTCGGGAACTGTGGGAAGGACATGAACGGAAGACACCGGAAATGTGACACGAGGTGGGAAGCCGCGTGGTGTCTCGGGCATGAAAACTGAGTCTGGAAAATGGCCAAATGGCCCTATCGCTCCCAGCCCCGTGTCCCTTTAACCTTCTGTTAGTGGAACTGTGATTCTGTAAGCCCCCGCACGGGCCCTGAAGCCAAACACAGTCCAGTCTGCCCTGACCTTAGCCTTTATCATCATCATCAATCGTATTTATTGAGCGCTTACTATGTGCAGAGCACTATACTAAGCGCTTGGGAGGTACAAATTGGTAACATATAGAGACAGTCCCTACCCAACAGTGGGCTCACAGTCTAAAAGGGGGAGACAGAGAACAAAACCAAACATACTAACAAAATAAAATAAATAGCCTTTATGCATTGATCAAAGTGAGTGGGTCTCTTCAGCAATTGTTCCGTCCCTACTTGCAAAGAAGTAGGTGGGGAGGAGTGGATGCTGATCCCAGAATAGAGTTTTTGGAGTCCCTTGCGGCTCTACATTTAGCAGTGTCACTGACTGACGTGACAAGCCCATGATTCTAGCTAACTGTTGGTGCAAGTTAGGCTTCTGGCCCTCCTGACTCGAATCTGTCTCTCTCTTCCTGGGGAACAGAGACGCTAAGTGTGGGAAGATCCAGTGCCAGAGCTCTGCGAGCAAACCCCTTGAGTCCAACGCGGTGCCCATAGACACTACCATCCTGCTGGACGGGAGACAGATCCAGTGCAGGGGGACCCACGTGTACCGGGGCCCCGAGGAAGAGGGAGACATGCTGGACCCAGGCCTGGTGATGACCGGCACAAAGTGTGGCTTCAATCACGTACGTCTCGCCACTTGCCCAAGTGGTGGGCGGTTGGGGCCGGAAGAGGGAGAAAGAAGGTTCAGGCTAAAGGAGGTGGGAGGGTCGGGGGTGGGGGTGGGGGCTCAGAATCAATCAATCAATCAATCGTATTTATTGAGCGCTTACTGTGTGCAGAGCACTGTACTAAGCGCTTGGGAAGTACAAGTTGGCAACATATAGAGACAGTCCCTACCCAACAGTGGGCTCACAGTCAGAAATCACCAAGCTTCACTCCACCAATCACTGATGACCCATGGCTGCCAGTCACTCTGTTCACTTTTCTGCATTTCAGTTTCCCTGTCTGAAATCCAGGGAGAAGCAGGGTGGCCTGGTTGAAAAAGCATGGGCCGGAGAATCAGGAGCCCTGGGTTCTAATGAAGATCGGCCACTTACCTGCTGTCTGATCTTGGGCAGGTTGCTTAACTTCTCTCTGCCTCAGTTTCCTCATCTGTAGTATGGGGATTATGTACTGTTCTCCTTCCTGTTTAGACAGAGGCCCATATGGGACAGGAACTGTGTCTGACATGATTACCTTGTGTCTACCTCAGTGCTTAGTAAAATGCTTGGGACAAAGTACTTAACGAATACAATTAGTAGTATTAATATTAGGTTTATTGTGAAGAATGCTAATTCCTTCCCCCTCCTTTCCCCCCCCTCCTTTCCAGGGCCTTTGAGAACTTATTGATGTAACATGAAAGAAGCACACTGACTAGTTAGGGTTCTGGCTCTCAGGATCTCAGAGTAGCTGATGTGATTCTGCTTTCTCCTGCAGATCTGCTTTGAGGGCCAGTGCAGGAATACATCCTTCTTTGAAACCGAAGGCTGCGGGAAGAAATGCCATGGCCATGGGGTAGGTCTTTCTGGATCCCTCCAGGGGAAGGCAGGACTCCCGGGGGCCCGAGTGTTCAGCGCATTCAGGTGGAGAGGAACTCCTAATCTCTGCTCTCTCCCATCTCCCCCACCCCAGGTCTGCAACAACAACCAAAACTGTCACTGCTTCCAGGGCTGGGCCCCACCATTTTGCAATAGGGCTGGCAACGGGGGCAGCATCGACAGCGGGCCCATGCCCCCACAGAGTGAGTGGAACTTCTGCCTGGGCCAGATTCAGGATGCTGGGGTGGGGACCGTGGAAGAAAGGGGAACTGGAGAACCTGGAGGCCACCTGCGGGGCCTAAGGAAGCAGCATGGCCTAATGGATAGATCTGGGCTCAAGTCCTGGCTCTGCCACTTGTCTACTGTGTGACCTTGGTCAAGTCACTTCACTTCTCTGTTCCCTCATCTGTAAAATGGGGATTAAGACTGTGAGCCCCATGTGGGACAGGGAATGTGTCAACCCGACTAGCGTGTATCTACCCCAGGGCTTAGGACAGTGCTTGACACATAGCAAGCACTTAACAAATACTATTGTTATTATTGTTATTGTTATGGGACGAGAGAAGGGAAGGACAGTTCCAAACACATGGAGCCATCCACAGTTTGGGTGAATCTGGGACATAGAGATACAGATAATGGGAAATGAAGCCAATGGGAAACCCGGCCTGAAAAATGCCAGGGGATTTATTAGCTTTCAAAGGCGCTTGCCCCTGCAACCCTTGGGTTCCAGCACCTCACGCCAACCCCCACGCTGGAGGATCTGGTTTGGGGATCGCCGTCAGAGAACATGCTCTTCACCTTCAGCATGATTTCCTGTGTCCTTTTCCCTCCAGGCAGTGCCCCGGTTGTGGCAGGAGTCCTGGTGGGAATCGTGCTACTGGCTCTCGGCGCAGTCATCTGCTATTGCTGGCGCAACAGATCGAGCCCCCTCAAGACCCCCGCTCTCCCCTCCAAGTGGAGGCAGCCGTTTAGGTGTGTTTTAGCCAGGCCTTTCCCTCTACGGTTGTACTGACGTTCCTCAGTATCCTCCCCTATCTCAAAACATTCTGCCAATGTGCTGGGTAGGTGGGGAGCCCCATTCTCACTGAATGGATGGAGAAAATGAGCCCCCCACCCCGTCCCCCGGCAAGCTAGTTGGTCAGCAAATAGTACTGAGCACCTAGATGTCATCTGAAATCACTGGTCCACACGCCCTGCCAGCAGTAGGGCTGAGAAGCCTTAGTGGAAAGACTTGGGAGTCAGAGGACGTGGGTTCTAATTCTGGCTCCGCCACTTGTCTGCTATGTGACCTTGGGCAAGTCACTTAACTTTTTTGTGCCACAGTTCCCTCATCTGTAAAATGGGGATTAAGACCGTGAGCCCCAGGTGGGACAACCTGATTACCCTGTATCTTCCCCATAGCTTAGAACGATGCTTGGCACATAGTATGCGCTTAACAAATACCATGATAATTAATTAAGGCCTGTCTGTCTTTGAGCCATGATGGTGGCTTCTTTAGGTTTGCTAGCAGTGCCCAGCCAGGAGAGCAGCCCTGAGTTCCAGGGGAGGCTTTGTTTTGGGGTGGCCCAGGCCTAGGTCCTGCCTGCTGAGTGTGAGGGTTGGGGGAAATTTGGGTCTGGTCTGCTTGCTGCCAAGAGCTGGTGATAAATGCTTATAATGGTGTACTGCACCCAGCAAGTGCTCTATAAATACCACTGATTGGTGTGGCCCACCCGTTCACTGAAGGCTTTAGTGGTAGTACACTGGGTTTGTTTGGTAGAGCTGAGCAGATCCTGCCTTGGGCAGTAATAGGGGAGACAGAAACTGACCCACCACTAACAGACTGGAAGTCCAAGGAGGAAGGGAAGCGCTATACTGGCCTGCAAGTAACTGCCATTGTAGCGAGAACAGTATCTTTGTTCAGTGGGTGCTGCCGGTGTCACTGGGTTAGAGTTCGCTAGAGTTCATCCTTCATGTCTACAAAGCTGTCCAGTTTCTAAAGTGATACAGTTAGCCTGATTTTTGGGTTGCTCATCACTCACTCTGGGAAGGTTTCTGTAGCTGTTAAGCCTTTCAAGCCTCATTCAGGTCCCTCGGGTAGCAGACTGGTCCTTTATCCTGAAGGATGCTTCTGCCAGGACCACTCTGTCAGAGCCTCGGATGCCTCTTCTTTGGCTTCACAGAGTAGTTCTGGCTGTGGTTTCACTTGTCCTTTACTGGACAGCATCTGGATGGGGCATTGGATGGGGATTCAGTCCAGAAGTGATGTTCCCCTGGCTTGTACTCTGGGCTGAACTTTGCTCCCAAACAGCCCTGTAAACACTGCTTATTTCCCCCCACCCTCTTGTTTCTAGGTGTCCCTTCAAGGTAGCTCAGAAAGGAGGAAGTGGCCACGCCAACCCAACCTTCAACCTGCAGACGCCTCAGGGTAAACGTAAGGTAAGGACTTTGGATGCTCAATTTTTGTCTGTCCCCGAATCCTGCAGAGACACATCTTATCAACAGCTCTTAACCCTTCCTTTCCATGCTTCCATTCACTTTGAGTTTCCCCACAAGATCTGACTGAGCCCACATGAGGTGGTGAGGAGACAGTGGGGGCTCAGGGAAAGCATGTAAGGGTCAGGAATCCTGAGTTCTAGTCCCAGCTCCACACCAGGGCAAGTTTCTTCCTCCTTCTGGGCTGAACTCTGCAACATACCTTCTGTGAATCTTCCTTTCTCATTCTGAGCTGATAAAAATCGGTCCCTTTTTACCTGAGACTGGCTTCACTGACCTCTTTGATATTGTTATTCTCCTTTTTTATAGTATTAAGCGCTTAATATGTGTAAAACACTGTTCTAAGCTCTGGGGTAGAAACAAGTTAATTAGGTCAGACACAGTCCCTGTCTCACATAGGGCTCATAGTCTGAGAGAGAGAATAGGTATTTAATCCCCATTTTACAGTTGAGGTAAGTAAGGCACAGCAAAGTTTAGTGGCCTGCCCAAGGTAACACAGCCAGAAATTGACAGAGCTGGAATTAGAATCCAGATCTTCTGACTCCTTTGCTCTTTCCCTTAGGCCACACTGCTTCTCTGAAGGTTCGTCCTCGCCCGGACATCACATTTCCTAATCTCTTCCCAACAACCGCTTCCCACACCCTCCTAGTGCCTTGTAGAGTTCATTAGGCTCAAGAGCTGGAAGGAACTTTGAACGATCATGTAGTATATTCCACTGACTTCCTGGGAGATTCACACCAACATCAGCCCAGACAGATGAGCTATGGTAGAGCATTTGAAATAATAATGATAGTACTTCTTAAGCCCTTACTATGTGCCAAATGACAGAGTGGATAATCAGATTGGACACCGTCCCGCTCTCAAAGAAGGAGGGAGAACAAGTATTTAACTCCCATTTTACAGGTGTGAAACAGGTACAGAGAGGTCAAATGACTTGACCAAAGCCTCGCAGCAGGAAAAGGGTGGAACTGAGACTCGAATATGCATCTTCTAACTTCCAGGCTTGTGTTCTTTCTGCTTGGCCACGCTGCCTCCCCAGAGGCAGGCACTGAGACTAATATTTTTTCGGGCTGCTATCTCTCCCCTTCTGTGCAGATGATCAGCACCCCTGAAATTCCACGCAAACCATCGCAGCCTCCCCCTCGCCCTCCCCCAGACTACAAGGTCAGTGGAACCCCACCTCCTCCTCTCCCCGTCAGCATCAGGAGGGACGTCAGGATCTCACCAGGGACCTCACCCCGAGTGGAAGCAAAAGATTCGGCAAGGCGGCCCCCTCCCAGCAGACCAGTGCCACCGGTGCCTAATTATGTTGTCTCTCAGGTAAGATAACTCTGCTCCCATGGCTATTTGAATACCTACGTGGTACCAGCCAGGGTTGGCAGAGTTGGGACAGCCAAATCTGTATATATCTGTAATCTGTAAATCTGTAAACCTGTGTATATATATATATATGTGTGTGTGTGTGTGTGTGTGTGTATATGTATATATATATGTATGTGTATATATATGTATGTGTATATATGCATGTGTATATATGCATGTGTATATATGTGTGTGTGTATATATATGTATGTGTGTGTATATATATGTATGTGTGTATATATATGTATGTGTGTATATATATGTATGTGTGTGTATAGATATGTATGTGTGTATATAGATATGTATGTGTGTATATAGATATGTATGTGTGTATAGATATGTATGTGTATATATAGATATGTATGTGTGTATATATATATATGTATGTGTATCTATATATATATGTATGTGTGTATATATATATATATATATATATATATATATATATATATATATATATATATATATATATATTCCATCTCGCCATATATATTCCATCTCTCTTGCAGGTTAGGCAAGAAAAACACGAGCAGGGTGAACTGGCTTTTATCCCACTCTACCATGTCAGCAGGGACAGTTAGCAAAACAACCACATAGGGATACCACATTAACAAAACTTCTTCCTTCTTCCTGCGTGCTTCTGATTTTTCTCTTGTCAGGGGGGACAGCATTGTTCTCCAACTTACTTCCAGAAATGAAAAACAAAAAGTCCTCTGATCACAGTCCCTAAAATGAAGTTAGACAGAGGTGCAGATGTTTCCTTGGACCGAAGGGATGTCCTTTTAAAACGTGGACATCCGGTCACTCCAAGTGGATCTCGGGTCACTCTCTACTCCCTTTACCCATGGTCCAGGACAGTAGAGAATGGGAAGGAGAGAGAAGAGAGAGTGTGAGGGAGGAAAAATCTATTTTTTTTCTTCATTCTAAACTTCCTAGAAACCCATCCAGTTGGCTTTATGTAGGCTGTGCTCACCCTGTGTCCCCTGGGGTGTAGGACTGCAGGCCAGGAGGAAGGGAGGAGAGAGAAGGCAGCCGGAATCCAGCTGTGCCTCAACATCTCTGGAGGATGTGATCTGCCAAAGCAAACAGGGGTCCTGTAGCCCAAGTCCCAGAGCCAGCTCGGCAGTTAAGCCACTGGCAGGAAAAAGGAGCAAACAAAGCCAGGAAGTGACCTGAAATTCATGACAAATATTCCTGATGCCCTGCACATGGACGGCTTCCCCAGATGTCTGCATTTCCTCCTGGTAACACAACAGATGCTGAGCTCAGCTGATGGAGAGAGAGCCTCCACAGGCAGGGGAGAGGGAAATGGACTGCCTGTCACTCCTGCCATTTTCCGAAACAGCTTCCATAGGGGAAAGAGCCAAACTCACCCTAAATCGCCCTCTGGCACAGGGCAGGAGGCCAGCAGGGAGGGAGAGGAGAGGGGAAGGGAATTGGAGTCCAACTGTGAATTTGGAATTAAGCCTCATTCACCATTTCCACCTCTACTGTCTCTTGTTCTCAGAATTTTCCTCCCTTGTGCCCTCCCCTCTCTTGGCCTCCTAAGGCCCCCAGAGACTCTGCTGTCCATGAATTCTGAGAGTCCCAGCTTGCCCTCATCTCTTCTTTCTCAAACACAAGCAGCAGGCACATTTCTGACCTCAGCAGAGCCGCAGAAGCCCGGAGATGTCTTCTGTCTGCTGGCATCCTGTTGCTTATTCAGGCAGCACCTGGGGCAGGACAGCTAAGCTGGGTGCTGCGTGCTGATGGGCGGATAAGGCCACCTCATGAAGCAGTCTCCCCTGAGACATTATTCTGTTCTCCCTGGGAGGCTGCTGAAGCAGCAGTGACTCTCCCAGCTGCAGACAGCTGCTGGCCAGACTCCTTACTGTAAGGCAGAGCAGTCAGTCAATCATATTTATTGTTTTTTACTCTCCAAAGTGTTTAGTACAGTGCTCTGCACATAGCCCTCAGTAAATACGACTGAATGAATAAGTGAACTGGGTGCTTACTGTGTGAAGAGCACTCTACTAAGCACTTGGGAGAATACAATTTAACAGACACGTTCCCTGCCCACAGTGAACTTAACAGTCTAGAGGAGGTTTCTTATTCTTTTGTTTGGGTTGAAGACAGGGTGCTGGGCTTCAGCTAAAGGGTGGGGGGATGTCAGATGGGACCTGTTTTTTTTTTTTTAAATCTCTAAAAGCCATTTACTATTCTCTTTTCATCCTTTGTCCCACGGATCATCCAGGGCTCATGGTCCCGTCTGTGGACTGCCCAGATCCTGTGCTCTCCTGTTGCTGACCTTTTGTCCCATTCACTAACCCCTCCACCAGAGGCTGGGCAGGAAAGTAGAAGGACATAAAAGCTCCTGTCGGTCGGTTGGGTTATTGGGAGCACTTCAGCTGAAAGGTTAGGAAGAGAAGAAAGCGGAAACTTTGAGAAAGACTTGTTGATCATTTGTGGAATTCAGTTTTCCGCCAAGCCTGCCTCAGTCTCCGGCCTCTCCCTTGGCTCAGCCAACGGAGCCTCAGATGGTGGTCAGTGCCGAAGAGCTGGAGAGACCAAAGATTCCCCTTTGCATTTTGGTAGTTGCTCTTGCGTCCAGCTGTGTGCGTTTCGAGATCCACGTGAAACCCATTTGCTTCCCTTCTAGGATTTCTCCAGACCTCGCCCGCCGCAGAAAGCCCTGCCTGCTAACCCTGTCCCTGGCAGGAAAGTCGCTCCTGGGAGTGTGACTGCTTCGGCGCTGCTCCCACCAACTGCTGGAAGGAGCCCGGGACAACCTCGACCGCTGCCCAGAGCCATCCAAAAGGTGCGTTTGTGTCCATCAGGAAAGCCCAGCCAGGGACAGGCGGTTGCTGACAACCCTGGCTGTGAGCCACGGCCCCTGAGAATGACTTTTGGGGTGTAGGGGGTTAAAGCGCCAGTCCATCTCATTGACGGAGTTCTGGGGAGGTGCGGGGGACAGTGACAATGGACGGCTTTTTTTCAGGGGCTGGTTATTTCATTTTCCCTCCGGGAACTCTAGACGGAGGGTCTGGGTGGTGTAGCATTATCAGTCCGGATTTGAGACTTCGTATCATTTGTAATTATTAATTGTGGCAAATAGGTAAACACTTACTTCGTCCCAAGCACTGTATTGTATTCTGGGGAAGATTGACTATAAGCTCATTGTGGGCAGGGAATGTGTCTGTTATATTAATTCATTCAATTGTATTGAGCGCTTACTGTGTGCAGAGCACTGTACTAAGCGCTTGTACTATCCCAAGTGCTTAGTAAAGTGCTCTGCACCCAGTAAGTGCTCAATAAATATGATGATTGAGACACCGTGCAATCAGATAAAACACAGTCCCTTCTCATAAGGGGATCATTGTCTATGGGGGAAGAAAGAACAGGTATTTAATTCCAATTTTACAGTTGAGGAAACTGAGGCAAAGAAATTCTCTGATTTTTTTTTTTTTTTGGTATTTGTTAAAAACTTGCATAGTGTTAGACACTGTACTAAGTGCCAGGGTAGATACAAGCTAAGTAGGTTGGACACAGTCCATGTCCCACATGGGGCTCACAGTCTTGATCTCCATTTTACAGATGAGGTAATTGAGGCACAGAGAATTAAGTCTTGCACAAGGTCACACAGCAGAGAAGTAGTGGAGCCAGGATTAGACCGCAGGTCTTTTTGTCTCCCAGGTTCGTACTCTCTCACTAGACCACACTGCTTCAATTCTCAAGAAATGATAAAGGATGGAAAGCTTTGGATTTTAGCTCAAGGACAACGCGGTCCCATCCCTATTCTCTATCCACGATTAGCCTGGAGCCTTTCCTCACCCTGACTTTAAAAAGCCTACAGCAGCTGATCCTTTTACTCTTATGGAAGGAAGGAGGTTTTCCCCAGAAGACTTCTTAGTTCAGCCCAGTGCAGAAGAAGGAACTCAAATGTTAAGAATAAGGAGGAATGGAGGGACTGGGCTAGAAACCCATGTGGGACTTATCTGACGGACCCCATCTAGCTTCCTGTGTGAAAATGATGGCTAATGTTCCACTTATTCTGCTTGCATTTAGCTTTTGTCATTTCCTTTCCCCTTTCTTCCAAAGCCCCAAGATTTCCGGTCCCACGGAGCAGGAGAAGCAACGAGCTCCAAAATCTAAGACAGATGCCGGACCAGTAGCCCTAATGACATGGCTCATGGAATCAACTGGCTTTGGTTCCAAGGCACCTCTGGGCTCCACATAGGATCTGTTGCCCTTGCAATCAGGAGGAATCCATAGGACCGCTCTCTGTCATCTTCGTCCCTCACTCCGACTCCTGGACTCACTGCACCCTCAGCTGCCTTGGGAGTCCAGAGTGACTTGTTTCTAGTGAAATCTAAGTGTTATTGTGCAATATACGATGCTGGGAGACACAGCAAGTGCTGGAGAGAAAGGGTGGTTGCAGCTTCTCATCAGGAATCGAGCACAGGCCATTCTTCAAAAGGAGCCAGGCAGCTGGGACCCCCTGATGTCTCCCTAGACCATCTCAGAGGGCTGCCCAGCTCTGAAGAAGACACCCCTGGGCGGCAGAACCTAGTACCCAAAGGACTTTTGCTCTTCCCCGACCAACGCTCAGCTCCCCATCCAAGGAAGCTGTAAGAAACTCCGGGGCCCAGGTGAGGAACCGAGGGAGGTCTAATTAAGGTCAAGATGCCCAGGGCCAGGATTCTGCCAGCTTCACCAGGCTGGGTGTTTTTTTGTGAACTGTTTGTGATTTCTAGATTGCATTTCATTGGAGGCTCATGTGCAACCCTCTGCCTCCACTCCCTCCGCACCTCCCCACCTGTCTGTTCAGATTGATCAGTGAGAGATTCAGTCAGGTACTACAGAGAGCCACCCAGTGAAAGCTGGTAACACTGGAGCACCTCTCTGCCCCAAGATGCCAAAGGTCATGAATTCCCATCATCATTCTGCTTCTGCGGCCTTCAGCCAGTCCTCTTTAGTGGGTGCTAGGGGTAATCAAAGGCCCCAGTGTGACCCTGGGATCTAGCTTCCTGCCACCTCCTATGCCTCCCTATTGTTAGGGTAGCAATCCCTCCATCTGGGGATGGGGAGCTGTAGTGACTGGACAATGGTAATCAGGAACTTGGTGCTGGAGAGTGTTGCTGCTGATGAGTGTAGCTGGTTGGTCTTCTCAAGCTTCAATCCAACACCTTGTACTTTTTGACTCCAGACTGGACTTTGCACGTCTGCTTTGAGGCTTGCAGGGGGCTTGGTGGTGGTGAGGATGATGATGGTAGTAGTGGTATTTAATTGCTTACTTAAAGTACTGTACTAGCCAAGCAGTGTATTAAGGGCTGGAATCGTTACAAGACTATCCGGTTGCACACAGTCCCTATCCCTCATGGAGTGCACAGTCTAGGGAAGCAGCATGGCCTAGGGAATAGAGCATGGGCCTGGGACTCAGAAGAGACCTGGGTTTTAATACCAGCTCCACTATTTCTCTGCTGTGTGACCTAGGGTAAGTCACTTAATTTCTCTGTGCCTCAGCTCCCTCATCAGTAAAATGGGATTAAGACTTTGAACCTCATGTTTCTGACCTGACTGTGTCCAACCTGATTAGCTTGTATCTACCCCGGCGCTTAAAACAGTGCTTGACATGTAGTAAGTGCTTAACAAATACCATCATTATTATTTATTATTATTTCTAGAGGGGGGCAAGGAGCAGGTATTGAATCCCCATTTGCCAGATGAGGAAACTGAGCTCGAGAGAAGTGAAGTGATTTGCCTGAGGTAACGCAGCAGACTAGGGGCAGAGCCAGAATTAGGACCCAGGTTCTCCGACTTCAGGCCTGGGCTCTTTCTTCTAGGCCTTATTGTTTCTTGATGACATGCTTTCCCAGATACAGCTGGCGATTTAAAAGTGGGGCTGTGTCCAGACAGCATTGCAACCTTCTCCCAGTGAAAGTTCCCTTGCTGAGCTGCCAGCATACTGCAAGTGCTAAAATGAGGGCTCCAGAGGGCATGCGGAAAGGGGCAGGGAGGCCTCAGGGATAGCGGACATCCTTCACCATTTAAGCCAAGCTTGACATTCTTGTCCCTCCACCTCACTTCCTTTTGTGGATTGCTGTTCTTTAGGAATGACCACCTCCCTTTCTGGTCATTTTCAGGCCCCTTCTAGTTTCCTTTCAAACTCCTTGATTCCTCAGGGAGAGGAGCCACGGGAAGGAGGCCCAGGGGAAATCTGATTGGAAAAAGAAACATCCCAGAGACCCATTCTGTACAGGTGAAAATTTCTGTGGTTGGGTTGTCATTTCTAAGATCAGGCTTCTAAGATCATGGCTCCTCAGTCAATCATTACCATTGTTTGGCCATCTATAGTAGGCACAGCGGTGTACTAAGTGCTTGGAAAAGTAGTTTAATCCCAGGAGATGGACACTGTAATGTCAGATGAAAGCTGCAGACACTTAAGCCTTTTCCAGTGTTTGCCATTTAAATTAATTCTCTTTGAACAAATATGGAAAGGAAGCAAATAGTTTTAAATAGTACTTCCTCTCCCCAGTAACGATGCAGCATGGAAGGGAAAATCTAAGTGTAGCTTTTCCTTGGCCAAATAGCTAAATTGTCATCCAGAGTGTAATTTATTACCCTTACGGTGGCCTCCCACTGTGTCTATCAGGCACTTCAACCGTGTGACAACCCAGTGGAAATTATGCTTGGACTTCACCATTCCGATTGTAGATGACAGTGCAGTCTCTAGTCCAGAAAACACTCTTTTATACTTCATATGGGACCATGGAGTTTCCATTTTTCCTTCGCTCAGGTTCTCGGTCCTGAAATCTAAGGACCGAGGCTCCTCCGTCACCCTCGAATGGAGACTCCATTACCTTCATCGTATCATCCCCGGCTGTTAGAACTGTGCTTCGCGCATAGTAAGCACTTGACAAATGCCGTTATTATTATTCTGTCACCATCCTCCAGGTTAGCAGACATCCTTCCTTAAGCAGGACCATCGCACAGTGGAGAATTCTGATCCTGCCCTAGGTTTGGAAGGACAAGTCTTAGCAAAACTCCTAAGAAGTCCCCGGCCGCACAGAGTAAACTTCAGCAGCAGGTGATTGCTGCAGCCACCAGCTCCCCAAGTTCCCCTCCCATTCCCCTTCACCCTAGCCTCGGAGAAGGGCTCCCTACTGGTGCTTCTCCAGATCGTGTCATTGGGAAATACAGGAAGTAAGTAGCAGCAATGGTTCTGCTGCTGCTGCTGTTTTTGACATGCTCTTACTGCTTCTGTGTGTGTCACCCATGCCTGGATGTGTGTCCGCCTCTGCCTGCTTGTCTGCTGTGAGAATCCTTCACATGCCTTTACCCTCCACTTTTGTTTGGATCGCTGACCTCCATCCCTTGTCCTAGTACGCATTTGGAAAAGTCCGGTCACTTTTAATTTTGGGAAGTGAGAGATTTCAGAATCCAGAGAGCTGTTACTTTGATGGTTGAACATGTTTTACCCCTTCATTTTGTGCCGGTCACAGATGGGCTTAACGTATCACTCAGGATGCCAACACCCAAGCCAATTCCAGGCCACCTCAAGTTCTCCCACCACTGGGAATGGTACACAATGTCCCTGGTGCAGTTTGCTAGCCTGGGGATTTACAGGAAGATGCCTTGGAAACCTTCAACAAATCGTTTTACATTTCTGTATGCGTGTGGTGGGGAGAGGGGAAATGTGAATTTTTGTGTTATTTGGGAGATTATATACACAGACTATGGGTCCTTTCATTTCATCCACCTATCAATTGTTTACAATAAGGATATTTGTATATCTATGCAGATACTTGAATTATACAAATCATTGTGCCTTTTGCCTTGTTTATATTTCATTAAAATGAATTGTTAATTTGTCATTTGAAATGCTGTGTGGGTCCTCTTACAAACTGAGTTTAAAATCAGCCCTGGTTGGATCCATATTGGGTAAAGTTTTCCTGGGTACCTCGAGGTTAAAAATGAATGGTTAGATAAGTCATCCTAGCAGGATTTGGCAATAGCTTAAAGGCAATGGAAGGGGAGGAGATCTGAACACAGTATCAAGCATGTTTAATTTCTAGACAGTCTAGCTATATAAAAGCAAAGGTTGATGAGGGTATAACACTCTTGGAATTTGGTTCCTTAATATGCCCCATTAAATATCCTATCAGCTTTCACTCACACAATGGAAAAGCAAAGATCTGTAGTACAAGACAAGAAGGGGAGGAGGTTGGGGAAAGGAAGTTCTACTAACAATGAGGATACAAACTGGGGGAGTTTAAAATGATATAAATTGGGGTAATTGTCATGTTTATTTTTTTTATTTGACTACATTGAGCTTGCATTTCTTTTCAACTGGGAGTTTTCAAGATTCATTGTACAGAGCCTTCTGAGTGGTGAGTTTTTTTTGTAACAATTTTTTTTTCTTTCCAGCATTTGCAAATGCCCAAACAAGTAGCTTGACCTTGCGGTTACCAGTTGGCACAAACCGGAGAGCCAGCGCCAGCACCCATTCAAGCCATAATGATATCTCATTTCTGGTTTTGAGAGTCAGGCGCTGTATTGGAGCTAGAGAAGTGATGGCACTCGCCAAAGAGTTCAACAAAAACTGTCCAGGGGTGCCAGTTGGTTAAGATACCTTCAGACCGAGCAGGGAGGCAGGCAAACCCCCAGGAAGCAGCAGCATGGCTTAATAGATAAGAGTACTGGCCTGGGAATCAAAGGGCCTGGGTCCTAATCCCAATTCTGCCATTTGTGTGTGACCCTGGGTGAGACACTTAGCTTCTCTGTGCCTGTTACCTTATCCTAAAATGGGGATTAAGAATATGAGCCCTATTTAGAACAGGGACTGTGTCCAAACCGATTATTTTACATCTACCCCAACGCTTAGTATGTGACACATAGAGCTTAACAAATACCATAAAGTGTATTTCCGAAGCATTTTAAAATGACCAAACCTTCCAGGTATCATCAAAGAATCCGTTGATGGCAGTAGAGATATTGGCCAATCATAACACAAATTTACAAAATAGCCTTGTCAGCCATGAGAGGATTAGGGTAGGTTCATACATCAATCTAAACTCGTTTTACTAGTGGCTGTGTAAAGAAAAAGATAAATTTCTTTTTCAGACTCTTTGGGGTTTAATCATAATAATAAAAAAAGATCTGGGGGTAGAAACCTAGTGAATATGGGTAAAGCCAACTTCTCTGTGCTTCAGGTACCTGCTCTTTAAAGTGAGGATTAAGGCTGTGAGCCCCATGAGGGACGTAGATTTAGCACAGTGCCTGACACATAAGTGCTTTACAAATACCATGAAAAAAACAGAACAAACGAAAAAAACCTTTAAACCCATTTCTGGTTAAAATAAAGTCTCTACCGGGCTTTTAGGATCCACAGTGTGGACACAGACCCTAGTTAAAAAGCTTGCCCAATAGTTTTAGATAGGGGAGGAGTTGATTATAATACTTTGTTGCGCTTTGGAGTTGAAAACCATCAACGGGGAACTGGGCTAATCAGTTTTTGGGTTTTTTTCCCAATGAGATTAAGTACTCCAGAGTGGCCCTGGTGGCTCAGAACACTGTCAGCTTGTCATTGGTTGTTTGGATGTAGAAGACAGAACTGGAGGATGAAAAAAGTACACACTGGCATCAAAGCTCCCAGGACTGGGCACAGACACCACTGGTCTGTGACTCCAAAATCACTGGCCACCCTTCCATTGTACAAATGGAAGGAGGGCACCGAGTAATTGGTTTGCCCTGTGCACATTTGTTCAAAAATTGAGATTGTAAATGGATCTGGCTTTTTCCAAATTATACCACCATTCATGGCACTGAAGCTCCCCCAGTTATCATTTTCCCATGGGCCACATTTGAGTTGGCTACATTTAGAGGCTTGGAAATTTTGTAGCTATTCCTACCTCTTAAAAGTTATAGTTCTTGTTGCCCGAATAGACCATTAACCTGACCCAATAAAGGCCTCTCGCATTCTTATGTTCTCAGATTGCAACTTTAGAAAAAGAAAATGAGAACTTTCTCACTGTTATTCTCCCCTCACCCAGATGGCATCTTACAACCAAAGTAACAGCTGAAGCTGTTGAGAACTTGAAAGACATGAATACTTGAGACCTCCAGTCTCTGATTCCTAAAGCACTATTTTTAATCCCCAAAAAAGCCCCATATTTCCACGGGCCTGGGAGTCAGAGGGCCTGGGTTTTAATCCTATCTATGTCGCTTGTATGTGAGACTTTGGGCAAGTCTCTTAGCTTCTCTGTGCCCAGGTTCTCTCATCTGCAAAGTGGGGATTTGATGCCTGTCCGGCCTCCTACTTAGATTGTGAATCCCATATGGGACCTGATGATCTTGAATCTACTCCAGCGTTTAGTTCAGTGCTGGGCATATAGTAAGTGCATAACAAATACCACAATTATTATTTTTATGAGAAACTTGGTGCAGTTGAGGTATATGCACTTATGTGCATGGCCAGTAGAGGGGGCTGCTTCTCCACAGAATTCAGTTAATAATAATTTTTTTAAAATGGCATTTATTAAGCGCTTACTATGTGCAAAGCACTGTTCTAAGCGCTGGGGAGGATACAAGTTGATCAGGTTGTCCCCCTGGGGGCTCACAGTCTTAACCCCCATTTTACAGATGAGGTAACTGAGGCACAGAGAAGTTAAATGACTTGCCCACAGCCACACAGCTGACAAGCGGCGAAGCAGGGATTTGAACCCATGACCTCTGACTCCAAAGCCCGTGCTCTTTCCACTGAGCCACGCTGCTTCTCTTGCACCTTGTAGCACCTGGCCTCATAATAATAATAATAATAGCATTTGTTAACCACATACTATGTGCGAAGCACTGTTCTAAGCGCTGGAGAGGATACACGGTGATCACGTTGTCCCACGTAGGGCTCACAGTCTTAATCCCCATTTTACAGATGAGGAAACGGAGGCTCAGAGAAGTTAAGTGACTTGCCCAAGGTCACACAGCGGATGTGGGGGAGGTAACACAAGGTTTTTCATCAAGCAGGAGAGGGAGACCGGACTCACCAGAAAGTAGAACCTCCTTCAGCTCAGGTCTGGTACTCCAACACAGGGGAGTTCACAATTGGGCATCATCTTGAAGGGGGTAAAGATTAAAACAAAAGAAATCAAATTTACTGCTATTTAAAGCCATGTTATATCTACACCTCGGAATGCTAAATGCAGTTAATTAATTGAGGGTGGTATTTGTTAAGCGCTTACTGTTAAGCGCTGGGGTAGATACAAGATAATTGGGTTGGACAAAGCCCCATCCCACATAGGGCTTACAGTCTTAACCTCCATTTTACAGATGATGAAACCGAGGCCCAGAGAAGTTAAGTGACTTGCCCAAGGTCATTCAGCAGAGAAGTGGCAGAGCCAAGATTAGAACCCATGGTCTTCTGACTCCCAGAACCAAGGAGCAGCGTGGCTCAGTGAAAACAACCCGGGCTTTGGAGTCCGAGGTCATAGGTTCAAATCCCGGCTCCGCCACATGTCTGCTGTGTGACCTTGGGCAAGTCACTTCACTTCTCGGAGCCTCAGTTATCTCATCTGTAAAATGGGGATGAGGACTGTGAGCCTTTTAGACTGTGAGCCCACTGTTGGGTAGGGACTGTATATGTTGCCAACTTGTACTTCCCAAGTGCTTAGTACAGTGCTCTGCACACAATAAGCGCTCAATAAATACGATTGATGATGATGTAACCACTATGCCCTGCTGCTTCTCTAACAGGCAGTTCATTCATTCAATCGTATTTATTGAGCATTTACTGTGTGCAGAGCACTGCACTAAGTGATTGGAGTTCTGCTCTGCCTGTCAGAAAGGGAGTAAAATAGTTGGAAAAAGTGCTGTTATGCAACGAAGCTCATAAGAAGGTTGGAATAGCTTCTCTGTCCAAGGAGAGACTGAACAATATTAGAATTCTTTGGCCTGAAAGAAGGAAGACAAAGGGGACACAATGGAAATTTCTAAAACGTTTGAAGGTTGTGAGCAATGAACATAGAGTTGTTGCTCACCAAATCTCACAAAAACAGGATTAAGGCCACTTTTTGAAGACAAAGTGGCAATTTCAAGACAATGCCAAGTAGACACTTTCTCAGAGAGCTAAGGGTGTGAAAGTTGAAGATGTATAGGCAGAAACCATCAGGAGACTCAAGAAGAATTTGGATAAAATCATAGATGACAGTGATTAGGATATAAAGGGAAAAAAAGAATGTTAGATGGTACCTCTAAGGCCATTAGACAGATGTCTAGGAAGGCATCCATCACAGTGCTCCTCAAGCATCCAAATGCTACTCCTGGAGACTGATTACTGGGCTGGAGGGACATCCCCAGTTGAATGCAACGGGGCTTTAACAATGTGCGGAATTGGGCTATACTAGGCTTCCTGCTCCTCTAGCCACAATACCTTACTGATCTTTGTTTCTGTCTTTGTGTTTAGTGTTTTATCTTTCCTTACATATCTGTCTCCAGTCCCCTCTCCCAATTTGTATTTTTCTATTGTGAACCACCTGGACAGGGACCTTGAATAATTACCACCTGTGTGTTCTTTCCTAGAGCTTAGTACAGTGCTCTGCACACAATAAGCACCTAATAAATACTATTATAGACCTTTCATAAGCCAGAACCTGGAGGAGCTTGAAACAAGAGGGGAGACATTTCTCCCCTTCCCCCAAAATTGGAACTGCGGGCTGGCTGGGTGGCCACAGCCAGCCTGCTCTGCTCACTGACAGGAAATGAGGCTGCCAAGATAGTGGTTCAATTATGGTTCGGCCCCCACTCAGTAGACTACAGGAGGTCCGGGCTGTGGCAGGTTCCAGCCTGTTCTCAGCTCTACCCCAGCCATAAATTGTGTAAGCTCCTGGGCTTCCCCAGCTCAGTCCAGGATGAGGGTTTCTGAGTCTCTGCTCCACCCCTTAAATTAAAATTGGGCACCAGAGCAAGTACGGAATAACAAGAGGCGGAGCTAGCAGAAGAAACTCGGCTTCCAGAGAGGTTGTTGTACTTGCCTCAAAGGGTGATTTGCAGTAGCAGCTTTGAAACAAATCCTGCTCCTACACTCTTTTCACCTGCTTAAAGGACTTCCTCTGGGCAAAAACCAGAAAGTCAGGATTTTAGACTTGGTTTGAAAGACTGAAATTTCCCAAGCAGCAGAGAGGAAATCTACTTTCTTCCCCAATCTCGAAGATATCTAAGGACTTACCGACAAGCCATGCAAACTATGCGTACCAAACCCTTTTAAGACGCTTCAAATTCACTCTTTCTCGCAGGGATCCAGGGCTGCCCATCTCCAGGTCCAAGAATCAGGTATTTTATGCCTGTCTAGCCAGAGATGTAATCTACATTTCTTAGGAGTGGGGAGTGGAGGGCCTGTTCCCACTGAGGCCTGGATAGTTTTAGAGAGCAGAGGAGGGAGGAGAATATGAACTCACGGCCTTAGTCACCTGGCTCTTTTATTGGTAACAGTCAGACTTGGAATGGGCTGTTTGATGGACTGCAGAATGGGCGTCCAGGCTCACTGAACATCATGGTACTGGATAAGAACTTCCCTCATATTCACTTTCACCCACCTGAGATATCATCTCAGAGTTCCCAGGAAATCTGCCTCCTTCCCTCAGTCCTTGTTCCCACAGCTGGACAAGAGGTGGGGTTCCCCCCCCAAATTCCCGTTCCTTGAAACACACCAGCATCCAGGCTGGAATTCCAGCCTCAGCAGGTATCCTCAAAGCAACCGAATCTGGGAGTCCCCAGAAGACCAGGCCAAAACAGTGCCAGTTGTCTAGCCATACATAGGAGGCAGGCTCTGGGTAGGGAGCTCAATTTGACCAACTATTGCCAGTGGGCCAGGGTGCACCCAGCCAAACCTCAGCCCTCACCCCCACAGGGCCAGCCAGACAAAAGACACGCTTTCACTGAACCAGGAAGGGAACCAGTCCAGAACTCACTCTGGACTACAAATCACACACCGACATTCTCAGGATCGGTCAGACATCGGAACAAACAGCATCCGCCAGCATCTGAAAATGCTTTTCCTATTAGCTGACCAAGAAAGTGGTGGGGAGAGATTTGTTTGGTTTTTAAAGAGGAAAAAAGGAAACAATACACACACTGCCAGATTCAGATCAGATGTAAAAACATTTTTCAACCATAGCAGCCTGGAACAGCTGCCTTCCTCTTTCTAGTGAGATGAGGCGAGGCCTTACGATTCAAGAGCGGAGAACTGCCCTGTGGCAGAGGGATTCTGTGAAAAGCCTTTTGTTGGTGTTCTAAATCCCTGTCTGCCCGCCTCGGTCCTCTGGTGACTGGCACCTCAAAATGCCTAGAGAGAGACAGACAAGCTGATGTCCAACAACGATGAAGCTGTAATCCGAGGGTTTTTTCCTGAGACAATGGGAGTCATTCACAGTGAGAAATCGTGCAGAGGTTCTGAGAGTGTGCTACAGGGAGATGGAAGCTCTTCCCCGAACTCCCAGAGTCCAGCGCACTTCTGTCCTGCGATGGCTTGCAGGCTTAAATTAGGTTTAGCGGACAGACCCCCTGCTGGAATGCTTCTTGGGATGGCAGGGAGTCAGCTACATTCAAAGGGTCAAATTCTGTCCTTGGGGTTCAGATTGAGTGCATTGTTTAGAACTGAGGTCTACCTGAAGGTCTTCATTTCCAGGAGGTCATTGTCTGGACGTCTTTCTCCAGGAGATGCCATTTTAGCTGGCTGGGATTTAGAAGACATGAGTGTGCTCCCCACCCACACAGAAGGACATCACACACACACACAGCTGGATCAGGAATTGAAAACAAATAAAAAAAATAATTGTTGGATGTACCCATGCCGCTACGTGGTTAGTATCGACCAGGGTGGTCCTGTGGGGTTCGCCCTCAGGGCTCCAGTTCTAGTTTTAGCCACTGACGATAAATACTTTGGGTTTCTCTTCAGGCAAAGGGATAGGCATTTCCATATTGTCCACCAGGATGCCTTTGTCTTCCAGTTTGATCACAGTGGGTTCTAGGGTTGGTGGAGGGGTTGGGTCGGAGTGGGTGTGGGGCAGGTTGGACCAGTTGATACTGAGGTCTTTGAAAGCATGGAGTAGGAAGACCCCAAGGATGATGGTCACGAAGCCAGACATGGTGCCCACGATGTCCACCGCAGTCATGGTGGTCCACTCCTTGAAGAGTATGATGGAGGAGGTGATGACCACGGTGGTGAAGAACACATAGTAAATGGGGAACACCAGGGAGGTGTTGAAGACGTCCAAGGCCCGGTTGAGGAAATTAACCTGAGTGCTGAGGGAAGCTGCCAAGATGAGGACAAGGATGTAGCTGAGGGGATGCTGTAGGACAGGCTGGTGCTGGAAGAAACCCTTGATGGCAATCCCCATGCCTTTGACTGAAGACACGGAAAAGGCCCCGATCCCAGAGCAGATGATGATGTAAATGAGGATGTTCTTCTGCCCATAGCGCGGGGCGATAAAAAAGATGAGGATGAGGCAGGTCACCAGGATGACAACTGCAAAGACGATGTAGCCTTGAAAAGGGGAGAAAGCACAAAAAAAGGGCCTGAGTATCAATTTGACCTGATCTGGTGAAAATGCACACAGCATGCTACTAGGCAAGACAACTATAAGCAGGAAGAAATCTTTTCAATATCTTTGCCAGCAAGTGCCAGCCCTCAAGGAGAGTTTGTGTGGCTTGACTTCTGCAGGGTCACACCTCAGACAATGAAAGTTTTCTCTTCTTCCAATCTACAGCACATGCCGCTGCATGGATCATCTTGCTGAAGCGTCTCTCAGCACCTATCTCTCCACTCCTTAAAGCTCTCTGATGGCTCCTTGTGTTCCTTGTGTTCCTTGCTTGTGTTCCAGCAAGCAAAATCTCCCCACAGGTGGCTCCCAGGCTCTCCACCTCAAACTCACCCCACCTTTCTGCCACTTGTTTGCTGCGAGACCTTGGGCAAGTTGCTTAACTTCAATGTGCCTTAGTTACCTCATCCATAAAATAGGGATTGAGACTGTGAGCCCTATGTGGGACAGAAACTGTGTCCATCCCGATAATCTTGTATCTAACCCAGCACTTAGTACAATGTTTGGCACTTAGTAAGGGCTTAATAAGAGCCACAATTAATTAAATATGCTGTCTTCACCCACTACTTCCCAAACTGCTCTCTTTGTCCCTCCCAAGCTAACCTTCTAACTGAACCTCGCTTGATTCTCCTGCCTCTATCCTCTTTCCCATATCTTACAACTCCCTCCCTATGTCAGGCAGAGAGATATTAAAGCCCTTTTGAAAGCTCATCTCCTCCAACACTCCTCTAATTTGTTTCCATTTCCCCAAAACACATAAACCTATTAGCGTACTAACATTTGTGTATTTACTTATAAGTTAGTACATCCTCAGCACTCCTCATAATCAATCTCAGCACTCCTGTATTATTGTTATGCATTCAATTATTTTTATTACTCTGTTGGTAAATGCTTTTGTGTCTGCCCTCCCCCATTCCAATATAAACTCCTTATGGGCAAGGAGTGTATCTCACCTTTTCACACTCCAAGCACTTTTACTACTATTACTACTACTACTACTACTACTACCACCACCATCACCACCACCATCATGACCACCCCAACTACCTCAGAATTTTGATTTTAGTTTCTTTGACCAGCGGACATCCCTCTCCCATTATGTCTCAATTTCTATTCCAAAGTTGTCTACCTGTAGCATGGAACAATTTCCTGCTTACCATTTCCTTAGCATCTTATCAATCTCAAGGCCTACCTCCTCCAAGAATCCTTTCCCCAGTTAACTCCTTGCATTCTCCAACCCCCTGCAAGCTCCTAATAATGTATGTCCCTGCACATGTCTGTTTGTCTTGCCTTCCCTGGTAGGTTGAAAGCATAGTTGGGCAGAGGGCAGATAAAATGTCTACTCTCTACTGGACTCCCAAGCATCTGAAGCCCGTGCTAAAGTGCTCAATAAACACTCTGGCCTCTCCCAGTTCCTGAGGTCCTCACCTGTGTCCTTCAGCTTGGAAACCATTTCATTTAAGGTCGTGACCGTCTCCTCCTCAGGGGCATGGATTACCATCACGGTGCTTCCTGCTACACAGATGGCACAGCCCAGCTTCCCCAGCAGGTTGAGTCCCTCGCCCAGGAAATAGGAGGACAGGATGGCACTGTGGAGGGGGAAAGCAGGTCAATGCATATGAACTTCTCCTGAGTGTCTGTCTAGGATATGGGAGCTCTAAGGGGCAAAACTGAGCCGTAGTAGGAAAACTATGCCAGGAGAGACCTTCTCTCCTAGATAGAGGCTGTTTGGGGCCATGAGTACAGCTTTGGATAGGGCAAGTCCCCTCTAAACCTAGCTGTAACACATGCTGGGTGATGACAATGAGCAGGGCCTACTCCAGAGTAGGGCCCACGAGGGCGAGCCCTGGGCAGTGATGGGTGGAAGGAGTAGTCACACACTTGAATAACCAGCACCTGGTCAATTACATCTCAGCCACCCCTTATGACAGGGGCTGTCTGATGTCCTACTCTCTGAGGCCTGGGGCTGTTTAAAGTCCCATCAAGAGGTGTAGCAAGTCAAAAGCACCATGTTGGTCTGAGGGGCAGGAAAGATTTAAGAGTGGAACTTCCATGCTGGAAATTTCCTTCTCTTTCCCCACCTCCCCATGCCCCAGGAAGAATCAGGCCTTGCATAACCGTAACCCCTCAACCAGCCCCCCTTCCCTGTCCTGGGAGTGCTCTTAAAAGTAATTATTGCTTTCTTCCTCTTAGTTCAACTGAAAATATCCAGGGAGGAAGGAGGCCTGGTGGATTTTTCTGTCTTTTTAGACAGCTTCATTAAAGCCATGGGACCATTTCCTAGCTGACTTTCCTGAATAGCACACTCCAACTGAATCAGCTTCACAACTTACGGGTGGAGGCACCCATCTTTTCATTGAGTTTAATATTATGGGAGAGGGAGAAAGACTCTTGCACACAAAATGCCAGCCAAGTGAGCAGGGAGCCTTGTGCCAAAGAAGCATTTCCAAATGAGCATATCCTCAAATCTGCATGCCAAAGGAAGCAACTCATGAAGCCTGGGGCAAGCTGAAGAACATCTCTGGCCCTCCCCAATGACTGGACCCGACAAGCAGCCGAGATGAACAGTGGACTGTTTTATGATGGGGAGCAGGGCCCCAGTTTTGTCTCTGCTGGGCAAGGTATTTTCAGCCCTGCTCAGAGAGCACAATTGCAATCACAAAAGCATGGCAGAAGAGAAGCATTAGTAACCTTATGAGCACACTTAGGGCTCCCAGGGGAGTGACGACCGTCGCGGGAGCAAACACATAGGCACCGAAGTTTGCAGCTTCTCCTGCAGCCACTGAGGGGAAAAAGGAAAAGTTAATGCTGGTCCTGGTGTTTTGATTGTGATTTTCTGTATCAATCAGGAGAACCCCTTACCACCCAGCAGGAGGGGTTGAAAATAAAATTAAATTTCTGCTACACTGCCAGTAATGAAAAGGTATGGCACAGAGGTTGCAAAGAGAGGTGGGCACAGGAGGCTGCCAAAGGAAGGGCTCCAATTGTCCCCACAGATTTTTGGGCTGGGCTGAGGGATGTGTCCTGGAAGCAGGACAAGGAACTGGGGTACAGCCCAGGGCCTTGGGAGGAGTAAAATGGGAGAGTTCCAAAGAGACAGCAGACAGCAGAGGCTGGGGGAGGGGTGGGGTGGCACAGTTCCTCCCTGGCCCAAGCCTATATGGTCACCCCCACTTAGCGTAGCTTGGTGGGAAGAGCAGGGACTTGGGAGTCGGAGGATGTGGGTTCTACTCCCTGCTCCGCCACTTATCTGCTGTGTGACCTCAGGCAAGCCGCTTAACTTCTCTGTGCCCTCAGTTACCTCATCTGGAAAACGGGGATGAAAACTGTGAGCCCCACATGGGACAACCTGATTCCCTTGTATCTACCCAGGCACTCAGAACAGGGCTTGATGCACCATCAGTGCTTACCAAACACCATTATTATTAAGCACTTAGTACAGTGCTCTGCACACAGAAAGCACTCAATAAAAGCAACTGAAAGAATGCATAAAGCCACTACCACCGCTCCTGCCTCCCAGAAGCATCCATTCCAGATCCTTTCCTTTCACTGGAGCTGAAGGCTTAATCTGGCTTGGTTCCAACACCATCAGGCCAAAGTCCAAATACCTTTTGGAGAAACTCTGGGATCTAGGAGGCATGGTCTATTCATTCAATGGTATTTATTGAGTGCTTACTGTGTGCAGAGCACTGTATGAAGTGCTTGGGAGAGTACAATAAAACAATAAACAGACACATTCCCTGCCTTCAATGAGCTTACATTCTAGAGGGTATTAATCCCCATTTTGCAGTTGAGGGAACTGAGGCACAAAGGTGGCTTTTAGCACTGGGTCAGTGAAGCCTCTGTCCCTACCCCTGAAGAGCCCCCAGTCCCTAATTGATCCTTAACAAGTTCACCTTGAGCCTGGGGCAGGGACCTGTTTTCCCATCTGCCACAAGTTGCCCCCAGTGTGGGGATTCACCCACCAAACGGCATTTGCTTGTGCCAAAGGCAGTGGTAACTCCGTGGCTTGCTCTTACAAAAGCCCCCAGCACTGCTTCTCCTGGCTTGACCATTCCTCTTGGCTCTGGAGTGCTGGATGGAGAGGCCCATTCCACAACACTATTGCTGTCTGTTCCCTGGCCAGAACAGTTCAGGTCTGACACCCACGAGGCCTGATGGGAATGGGGCTACCCCGCCTCCACCTGAGTTGCAATTGCCCCAGAATAGTTGCTTCCACTTTTTATTTCCAGGGACTCCAACATTCAGTCTTAAAATCCCAAAGATGAGACAAGAGCCTAGGTAGCTGCACATTTAAGATCTCACTGTCAGGAGAACCATATTCCAAAATGAAGGCTAGTGAGATGATAGAGCAGTCAATCAATTGATGGTTTTTTTTTGAACACTTACTACGTGCAGGGCACTGTACTAAGCACCTGGGAGAGTACAACAGAATTAGCAGACACATTGCCTGCCCAATACGAGTTTACAGTCTAGAGAAATATGTATATACACTCTATATTATTTTATCTAGTTGCTAGTGAAGATGTTTGGTGAGTGTTCTTGGAATTTAGGGTGCTGAATTTTCTCTTCTCACCAGGAAGTAGTGAGCTTGTCTAGTGTTTAGAGGTTGGATCATTTTCTAATTAGACCATACAGAAAATGAATCTGCATAAGAAAACCTGGGGCTAAACCAATTTCAAACAGAGAGCACTGCTTTCTAAATCCAACCTGGGAGATCTAGTTCTGATGTCTAGTGGGCGGGCAGGGAGTAGGGAAGACAGGATTATCCTGAAGATTGTGTTAAGCAAGATTGCTCCATGGGCAAGGCAGGTCCAATGTATTGCCTGTCCTTTGAAAGGAAGACTGCTGAGTGGTCACCCAGACACAGGGTTCTTGCTAGTAGCTTCAGGTCTGCACTAGGAGAAGCAACAACCTCCCTATCATTTGCAGTAAGAAATCAGAACCAATCAATCATATTTACTGAGCACTTACAGAGCATTATAATAAGCACTTGGGAGAGTACAATATAACAGACACATCCCTGCCCACAAGAAGGGACATAGGGAAAAACTCCCTTGCAATGCTTCACTCGATGCAACATAAGGTCTAAATTCTGTCTCTCCCAAAGCAGCCACTGAACTGTGAACTGAAACTGGGCCCCCTAGATGGGAAAACAGACCGTAAGCTAATTGTGGGCAGGGAACATGCCTACCAACTCTGTTGCCTTGTACTCTCTCCTAAGCAGTTATTACAGTGTGCTGCATGGAGTAAGTGCTCAATAAACACCTTTGATTAATTAAAGACACATTGAGGCATAGAGTTGCCCAATGTGGTGTGGCAGCAGACAGCTGTAAGACACCTGCAGGAGTCCCAGTCAATTCTGGGGCTGCTTTCCTAGAGAAGAGGCCTTGGGAAGATCAGGAGGACAAGAGGGAGATTCTAAAACCACAGCAGTTTTTTTTTATGGTACCTCGATGGAACTAACTGCTGACTTGGTTTGGCTCAAAAACCTCTGTTACAAATAGCCCTGGTAAGTACCTCCTGTGGCTCTCCCAAGCCAGTCAGTCAGTCAATTGTATTTATTAAGTACTTACTGGGCACAGAGCACTGTACTAAGCACTTAGGAGAGTACAATAAACAGACACATTCCCTGCCCACAATGAGGGGGAGACAGACATTAATATAAATAAATAAGCCTCATTCTCTCTCACCAGACCGATCCCAGCCAGAGCCAAGAGAGTGGTACTTCCTCCTCTTTCCTTTCCCTGCCTTCCTTTGGGTCGCTCAGCGGTAAGGGAAAGCGCAGGGAGGAGGAAAGTGGTGGTACAGCTGCTGGGTGCTGTGGCAGGGTCATCATCAATAGCATTTATTGAGCGCTTACTGTGTGCAGAGCACTGTACTAAGCGCCTGAAAGCAACTGCTGCTGCAAACCTTCCCAGCCTTCTCAAACTATAGGACTCTATAGAAAGACTGAAAAACACTCCAGTGCCTGGAACCCCGCTGAGTCTAATTTCCTCTGGCTTGAAAATCCAGACACTTGAGGTTGTGGAGACTAAAGTGTCCAACTAGATAAAGGTGCTGAATGAAAACTAATTCCTGGGGCTGCATACAATCCCACAGAGCTAAACCTGCCATACAAATAGGGGGAAATCTAGCTCATTTTTGATTGAATAAATTGGGGTTGAATTTGCCCCCAACCATGGTCAGCAACTAAGATGTGCATGTGAGTCTCTACTTACTAGTGAGGAGTCCAGCCCACCACATGCTGTCCTTGAGGTAGCCGTATCCTCCATCAACTAGAAAAGGAGAGGGGAGAAAGGTTAGGTTGATCCAAAACCCACAATGGCAGCTACTGGGAAGGCTGGCATGGGGCATCTGGGGAGAAAACTAATGTAGCATGGAAAGAGGATAGCAGCTTCTCCAGAACAAGGAACCACTTGGAAAGGCTGGTGTCCAGTGCGGGTGGACTGGAAAGGCAATCCGGGAAAAATATAGACTATTCGGTCCCACTGGAGAGATTTTGACTCTAAAGATGGATGAGCACTGGAACAAAGAGACTGGGACTTGTCGAGAGAGTTTATCCAAGAGAAAATGTTTGTGTGATTCCAGACACATCCCCTGTGTAGTCCCAGTCTGTATGGCCTCAGATTACTGGAGGAGTTGGGAGTCTGAGGTAACAAGTTCTTGGAGATCCACTATCATTCCCACTGAGAGAAGTCCCTGAAGGCAGACGTCAAGCTGTAGCTCCACACACCTCTTGAAGTCAAAGGGCAGTGCCCAGAAAACCCGCATTTTTGTGTCTGTCCACCAGCCATTCCATACACCATCATCAAATGGTTCACCAAGACTGGCTCACTCACCATCCCAAACTAGCCCCCAGTACAGTATTTCTAAGGTGGAGGATTAACAATAAAAAGCTGTGACCTCTGGCAGTGGTGGCCAATGAGGCTGGGGATGGGAAAGTCCAAGTGGCTACTCCCATGTAAGCATGCTCATGCCCCACAGTCCCAGTGTCTTATGTCTCACGACACACAGACTTCTAAAGATGATATTATTAGACTTCAGAGTCAAAGGTTTTACCTCTCTTCCTCTATGAGGAAGGCCAGTTCTCTACCTGCAAGAAGCAGCATGGTTTAGTGGACAACAGTAAAGGACTGGGAAACAAGAGATCTGGGTTCTAATTCTGGCTTTGCTTTACCTCGGTCTACTTATCTGTAAAATGGAGATTAAATATGTGTTCTCCCTCTCCCTTTGACATATGGGACAGGGACTCTGCCTGATCTGACTGTACTATACCTATTATTACCATTATTATTATTATTACTCCCCAAACACCCCAGTCTCAAGAGAATCAGGCTCAATGCCCGACATTTTCTGTTGCCCTTTCCTCTCCATCCTCCATCTTAGCAAAGCCTCCTACCGGCCCTGGTGGCCCCCTTAGCCACCAGTCGCAACAGCCCCTTCTTCTTGAGGATGACGCTGCTGCCAATAAGGAAGCTGGAGAAGACAGCCAATCCCAGTCCGATGAAAAAGTCATAATTCCTTTTGGCCTTCTCCTGCCAGTTGCTCGAGGTGGCATTGTCGGAGGCTTCTAGACCCAGCTCCCCGATGATCTGGCACAGGACCTGCTGGGAGGAGCAGTGCAAGGTGAGCAGGGAACCTGCAGGGAAGTACAGAGAGAAGACAAAGGGAGAGTGAATTACTTTACACAACCCGGGGCAAGACATGCACTCCTGTCTGTATTCTGCTTTCTTGGCTCTGATCTTTAGTTCTTGTGGATTTAATGCACCTTTGACCTCCCAGTCTCAGCTCTCTTGGCTGGAAAATTGGCAAGAAGCTGAGCATTTTCTTGAGGGGTTGGTTGGCTGCAGTATCTTGGGTCCAATCTAAGGCATCTCAAGACCCCAAACACGGCACCCCCTTCGCCCCGTTCCCTGAGCTCTGAGGAGGGAAAACAAATCGAGACACTAATGAAGCCGCAAGTCATTTTCTTATAAGAAAGAATTCATTTTCAACTTAGAAGAGAGACGCTTCAATGATCAGGTTGCATTGATCCAAGTTCAGCTTTTAAATTAGCTGATGGCTGCTTATCAGGAATAAAAACAATACAAAAAAGCCTTGCGATGGAGGAAAGCCTGCAGAAAGGGGCAAAGATCCAATTCATTCATTTGCAATCACAATCTTTAAGTTGTAGTAGTAAAAGTGGTAGTAGCAGCAGCAGCAGTAGTAGCAGCAGCAGCAGTAGTAGTAGCAGTGGGTGTTGATTGTGTGCAAAGCAGTTGTACTTATCTCTATGGAAGAGTACATAGGCAGGAATTAGACAAAGACCTCATAGCTGAAGAGGTTTACATCTTTTGGTGGCTTTGTTTTCAGAGTGGAGTTGGTTAGGTTGAAGCAGCTGGCATTCCTCCCAGGTGTAGGGATAGCAGAAGCGATTTCAAGCTGGTTATGAGCCCCTGAGGACCAGGGATCCTAGGTTGTTTGGACTTTAATACATTCAACTGTCAAACTCCAATCACCATTCAGAATGGGCAAACAGCTTAATTTTCACACTGGTTATATGCAGAGGGATCTGTCTTCCAGGCCTCATTCCCAGGCCTTGATCACTTTTATAAAAAAATGAGGATGGGATGGCAAGAGAAGCAGCGTGACTTGGTGGAAAGAGCCCTGGGTTCAAATCTCGACTCCGCCACTGGTCAGCTATGTGACTTTGGGTAAGTCACTTAACTTCTCTGTGCCTCAGTTATCTCATCTGTAAAATGGGGATTAAGACTGTGAGCCCCACGTGGGACAACCTGATCACCCTCAGCTTCAAGGCTCTCCATCACCTCGTCCCTCCTACCTCACCTCCCTTCTCTCCTTCTCCAGCCCAGCCCGCACCCTCCGCTCCTCCGCCACTAATCTCCTCACCGTTAGGCCTCGTTCTTGCCTGTCCCGCCGTCGACCCCCGGCCCACGTCATCCCCCTGGCCTGGAATGTCCTCCCTCCGCACATCCGCCAAGCTAGCTCTCTTCCTCCCTTCAAGGCCCTACTGAGAGCTCACCTCCTCCAGGAGGCCTTCCCAGACTGAGCCCTCTCCTTCCTGTCCCCCTCCACCCCCTCCCCATCTCCCCCGCCTTACCTCCTTCCTCTCCCCACAGCACCTGTATATATGTATATATGTTTGTACGTATTTATTACTCTATTTATTTATTTATTTTATTTGTACATGTTTATTCTATTTATTTTATTTTGTTAATATGTTTTGTTTTGTTCTCTGTCTCCCCCTTCTAGACTGTGAGCCCACTGTTGGGTAGGGACCATCTCTATATGTTGCCAAATTGTACTTCCCAAGCATTTAGTACAGTGCTCTGCACACAGTAAGTGCTAAATACGATTGAATGAATGAATGAATCACCTTGTAACCTCCCCAGCACTTAGAACAGTGCTTTGCACATAGTAAGCGCTTAATAAATGGCATTATTATTATTTATCCACCTGACTTCTCTCAGGTAAGTCTCTGCGATGCTTAATGTGTATCAGGAGAGATACTGAGGCCCTGAAAGATGGCACTTCTCCCATTACCGGCAGGGACTCTTCCGAGGAGGAGGGTTTGAAGAGTAGAAGCTCCTCAATTTCTGGCCCAGCATGACTCCCCTCACAGCTCCATCGCCTCATCCCCATCCCTCTTAGCAAGAAAGACCCTAGACCTCTTCCGACAGGTACCAAAGCACCAGTACAGTTCTGAGACTGAATCTTTGCAAGCCTAACACTGCTCTCAGGCCAGGTCTTTGGCTCATTGAGACAAATGACTTGCTAGTTTTGATCTGGCCTTAGAGTCACTTACATTCCCTAGACTGTCAGCTCCCTGTGGGCAGGGATCCTGCTTAACCAACTCTATTGTATTGTAGTTCTGTGCTCAGAACCCAGTAAGCACTCAATAAATATCATTGAGAATCCTGATGAATTCATTATGCCTGCTCTCCAGCTCTGGTCACCAGACCTACAGCCCCAGATAATTCAGTGAATTTGTCTTAAGCATCGAGAAGTGCTTCTCCCTCAAGTTGCAAAGAGGGACCCGAGGCCATAAACAACAGTCATAACATTTAGTGAAGACAAATGAGACGAGACGCATCAGAGAGAAAGATAGTAAAGGTTTTCTTCACTGGAGCAGGTAAGCATGCAGTGAGTTAGGATTCCACAAATTCTGCAGGGTTGTGTCACACACCCACTACAATGTTACATGGTCTGTGAATTTTCCCCCAAATACTACTTCTATTGAGTTAAATGAAAAAAAAAAGCTAAAGCCATTGCCAAAAACATATTGTCCTATATTCCCTACCCCTAAAGACTGGTCTGGTTATGGCCCAGTTTTCTGGTCTGGATTAGACTCCAGTGTGGGTCTGAGGAGATGTTGGGCTCTCAGACTGAATTGGACCCAGACCTACCTTTCCAATAAACACCAGAGCCCCATACCAGAGGATGAGGCTGGATTAGACCTTCAGAGTTAAGGCAGACCTTTGAGGTAAAGTTCACTGGGACATTTGTCTCAAGGTAGGGGGAAACCTCACAGCAGAGTTGGGAGATGTGGCAAGTGTGAAGTTTGCCAAAAAACCACAGTTCTGACATCCCTGTTAAGTACTTGTAATTTAAGGGCAGGGGATATATCTACCTCCCTTTGGACTCTCCCAAGCACTTAGTATAGTGCTCAGCCACACAGTAACTGCTCAATACACGCCCTTGTTTGAATGATTGACAAGTTCTACTACTCCTAAGGAATTATTCCACGGCATTTGTAAGCTGTATGTGTGCACCTCTGAATAGCATCAGAGAGCACCATCAAGAAGCATTTATATTATAGTGAATGTTCACCCCACTGTCCTTGAATATAGACTTGGCATGAACAGGAACCAGGGCTCATTGAAAACTTCCTTGTTAAAACACAAGGTTTGCTCCATTCAGTGTGGTGGTCAAAAGACCAGTGTGGTTGGGACTGGATTTTGTTTGCCAATTCTTTGGTATCATGTTTTACTGATCCTCTGTCCTACCCACATTCCCCTTTCTTGAAGTAGACTCCCTATTCCTCCCAAGCTGCTGGGAACTTGTTTGGTTTGCTGAAGGGCAGAGGCAGAGGTCTGGGGAGTCAGAGTTTCATACAAACCCAGGTCCAGGGGTGGGGCACTTAGGCTTCAGTTTTACTGAGGGGAAGGAATTCAGGGTGATGAGGCATGACACTGACCTGAGTGAACAGAACCTTTCCTCCGAATGTCTCATAATGGAAGTGCAACTCCTAAGTCCCCTTCTCTCTAGTGACTAAGCATTTACACTCTTTTTGAATTAAACCTTTTTAAAAAGCATACTCTAAAGCTAGTAATATATGTATATATGTTTGTACATATTTATTACTCTATTTATTTATTTATTTTACTTGTACATATCTATTCTATTTATTTTATTTTGTTAGTATGTTTGGTTTTGTTCTCTGTCTCCCCCTTTTAGACTGTGAGCCCACTGTTGGGTAGGGACTGTCTCTATATGTTGCCAACTTGTACTTCCCAAGTGCTTAGTACAGTGCTTTGCACACAGTAAGCGCTCAATAAATACGATTGACTGATTGATTGATTTACATTTATTGAGCAGCCACTGAGGGCATTGCTCTGTACTAAGAGCCAGAAGAGAAGCCTGCCAGGAAGAAAATCTTACTATCCACCTGATTTCCAGGCCCCATCAGAACGGCTCTGCCTTGCTCACTCTTATTTCACCAGCTCACCCATCCTAGCCAGTTTACATCTGAGTCACCCCATCTCGGTCTTCGAGAAAGGCACCAAGGGAGGGGATTAAGAGCAATTTAGGGAAACAGATCCAGCAGCAAACTGACCACTCTTGGAACAATCATACACCATCTTTACCTGGCCAGATTTCTTACAGAGCAAAAAGGTCTCATGGAAACACCAGTTCCTGTGGTCACCTTTTGACTGGAGGCGATCGAGTACGAATGTGGGTGTTGTGTCCACCGAGCTGCTGTTCCTTTACAACAGATCGTAAAAGTCCAGTCTAACAGGTTAGCATGGTTCCTTCCCATGGGATAAAAAGACAAAACTAAAATCCTGATTAGTATTAGTCTCTTGTACCCTAAATAATAATTCCTTGAATTGACACAGCACAATTGAGGCAAACTCTTCAACTGCATCAAGAGAAGGAGGCATGTGTAGTGGAAAAGTGCAGGGCCGGAAGCGGGAAGACCTGGGTTAAATCTGAGCTCTGCTATCATCCTGCTGTGTGACTCTGGGCAAGTCACTTAACCTCTCTGAACCTGTTTCCTCATCTGCAAATTTGGGGGAATAACACCCTGCCGCATAGAGTTGTCGTGAGAGCAAAAATGAAACTGTGAGCCCACTGTTGGGTAGGGACCGTCTCTATGTGTTGCCAACTTGGACTTCCCAAGCGCTTAGTACAGTGCTCTGCACACAGTAAGTGCTCAATAAATATGATCGAATGAATGAATGAAATAAGTATTGTAAGAGAGCTTTGAGAATAAGAGTGCTGAACAAACCCAAGGTATTATTATTATTATTACAGGTGGCGTTATAAGGTCCTGTGAACTAGATATATCTCAGGTTTTGGGTAGAAGAGAGAAAGAGAGAGGAGAAGAGAGGGAGGTGAGCCCACTGTTGGGTAGGGACCGTCTCTATATGTTGCCAACTTGTACTACCCAAGCGCTTAGTACAGTGCTTTGCACACAGCACTCAATAAATATGATAGATTGATTGATTGAAGGGAGAGAGAGAGAGAGAGAGAGAGAGAGAGAGAGAGAGAGAGAAAGAGAGAGGAGAGACCGGGGGATAAATTATCCTAGAGCAACGTAGTCCTTTCCCAAGGTAGGACTCCAGCTTCAGATCCTGTGAACTAGATATATCTCAGGTTTTGGGGTAGAAGAGAGAAAAAGAGAAAGAGAGAGGAGAAGAGAGGGAGGTGAGCCCACTGTTGGGTAGGGACCGTCTCTATATGTTGCCAACTTGTACTTCCCAAGCGCTTAGTACAGTGCTCTGCACACAGTAAGCGCTCAATAAATACGATTGATTGAAGGGAGAGAGAGAGAGAAAGAGAGAGGAGAGGCCAGGGGGTAAACTGTCCTAGAGAAACGTAGTCCTTTCCCAAGGTAGGGATGACTCCAGCTTCAGATCCCTTCTCTTTCCCTCGGTTCCTTACAGTAAGCGCTCAATAAATACGATCGATTGATTGATTGAAGGGAGAGAGAGAGAGAGAGAGAGAGAGAGAGAGAGAGAGAGAGAGAGAGAGAGAGAGAAGAGGCGGGGGGGGGGGGCGGGTAATTTGTCCTAGAGAAACGTAGTCCTTTCCCAAGGTAGGGATGAGTCCAGCTTCAGATCCCTTCTCTTTCCCTCGGTTCCTTACAGTAAGCGCTCAATAAATACGATCGATTGATTGATTTAAGGGAGAGGGAGAGAGATAGAGAGAGAGGAGAGGCGGGGGGGGGGGGTAAATTGTCCTAGAGAAACGTAGTCGTTTCCCAGGGTAGGGATGACTCCAGCTTCAGATCCCATCTCTTTCCCTCTGTTCCTTACCGTCAGCGCTCAGTAAATACGATCGATTGATTGATGAGAAAAAGAGAGAGAGAGAGAGAGAGAGAGAGAGAGAGAGAGAGAGAGAGAGAGAGAGAGAGAGAGAGAGAGAGAGAGAGAGAGAGAGAGAGAGGGGAGAGGCCGGGGGGGGGGGGGGGGGGGTAAATGTCCTAGAGAAACGTAGTCGTTTCCCAAGGTAGGGATGACTCCAGCTTCAGATCCCTTCTCTTTCCCTCGGTTCCTTACCGTAAGCGCTCAATAAATACGATCGATTGACTGATTGAAGGGAGAGGGAGAGAGAGAGAGAGAGAGAGAGAGAGAGAGAGAGAGAGAGAGAGAGAGAGAGGGAGAGAGAGGGAGAGAGAGAGAGAGAGAGAGAGAGAGAGAGAGAGAGAGAGAGAGAGAGAGAGAGAGAGAGAGAGAGAGGAGAGGACGGGGGGTAAACTGTCCTAGAGAAACGTAGTTCTTTCCCAAGGTAGGGATGAGTCCAGCTTCAGATCCCTTCTGTTCCCCTCGGTTCCCTCCAGTTCCTTAAGATGCTCCCGGACTCTTCCGTTCCCCAACATCCCCGTGTCTCCCCCAAATGGGCTCCTTAGAGGGGAGAAAAGTCCCCCTCCCTCCCCCCACCTGCAGAGCGAGAGAGAAGGTGGAAGGGGGCAACCGGGGCCAACTGGCGGCCAACCCCCTGGGCCTCCCCTCCGGCCCCCCCCCCCCCGACCCCCCCGCGGTCCCCACCGTTGCCACAGCTACTGTTGCTCCCCGACGGCTCCATGGGGCGGCCGGGCGCGCTCCGGGGGCCCCCGGCGGGGCGGCCGCTCCTCCCCGGCGACGGCCAACGCGGGGCGGGCACGGGACCGGGACAAGGGACGGGACACGGGACACGGGACACGGGACACGGGACACGGGACGGCTCCCGGATCCTCCCGGAGAGAGGGTGAGGCCGCCGAAAGCGCGAGCGCGCGCGCGGGGGCGGGGGCGGGACGGGGGCCAAGAAGCGGCCTCCCCCGCTCCTTGGGAAACCAACTTTCTTGCCCCAGGGACAATCCCTAGTCTTCTCTTATATCAATCAATCAATCAATCATTCAATCGTATTTATTGAGCGCTGACTGTGTGCAGAGCACTGGACTAAGCGCTTGGGAAGTCCAAGTTGGCAACATATACAGTCCCTACCCAACAGCGGGCTCACAGTCTAGAAGGGGGAGACAAAGAAAACAAAACATATTAACAAAATAAAATAAAAGTGTGTGTGCGTGCATATATACATATATATATATATACACATATATGTATATATACACACTTTTATATATACACACTTATGTATGTGAGCCCACTGTTGGGTAGGGACTGTCTCTATATGTTGCCAATTTGTACTTCCCAAGCTCTTAGTACAGTGCTCTGCACATAGTAAGCGCTCAATAAATACGATTGATGATGATGATATGTATACACACACATATATATACACGTATATATGCATACACACTTATATATATATATACACTTACACACACACACACACACACACACACACACACACAGAAACTTTCTTGCCCGAGGGACAATCCCTAGTCTTCTCTTATAGTATATGTGTGTGTGCATGTATATATATACACGTATATATGCATACACACTTATATACACACACACACACACACATATATATATATATAAACTTTCTTGCCCGAGAAACAATCCCTAGTCTTCTCTTATAGTATATGTGTGTGTGTGTGTATATATATATTATAAGAGAAGCATAAGATATACACTTTGGATATATACTTAAATATGCAAGTATGGTATAAGTAAAATAATAATAATAGCATTTGTTATATATATATGTTATAAGAGAAGTATAAGATATATACCTTGGATATATACTTATATATGTAAGTGTAGTATAAGTATGATAATAATAATAGCATTTGTTTTATATATATAGTATAAGAGAAGTACAAGATATATACCTTGGATCTATACCTAAATATGTAAGTATAGTATAAGTGAAATAATAATAGCATTTGTTTTATTTATATATTATAAGAGGAGTATAAGATATATCAATCAATCAATCAATCGTATTTGTTGAGCACTTACTATGTGCAGAGCACTATACTAAGCGCTTGGGAAGTACAAATTGGCAACACATAGAGACAGTCCCTACCCAACAGTGGGCTCACAGTCTAAAAGGGGGAGACAGAGAACAGAACCAAACATACCAACAAAATAAAATAAATAGGATAGAAATGTACAAGTAAAATAAATAAATAAATAAATGAATGAATAGAGTAATAAATATGTACAACCATATATACATATATACAGGTGCTGTGGGGAAGGGAAGGAGGTAAGATGGGGGGATGGAGAGGGGGACGAGGGGGAGAGGAGGGAAGGGGCTCAGTCTGGGCTCAGTATATATACTTCGGATATATACTTATATATGTAAGTATAGTCTAGGTACAATAATACCATTTGTTATATATATTATAAGAGAAGGCTGTCCATCCCCTCGCCCCCTCCTACCTCCCCTCCCTTCTGTCCTTCTCCAGCCCAGCCCGCACCCTCCGCTCCTCCGCCGCTAATCTCCTCACCGTTAGGCCTCGTTCTCGCCTGTCCCGCCGTCGACCCCCGGCCCACGTCATCCCCCGGGCCTGGAATGGCCTCCCTCTGCCCCTCCGCCAAGCTAGCTCTCTTCCTCCCTTCAAGGCCCTCCTGAGAGCTCACCTCCTCCAGGAGGCCTTCTCAGACTGAGCCCCTTCCTTCCTCTCCCCCTCGTCCCCCTCTCCATCCCCCCCATCTTACCTCCTTCCCTTCCCCACTGCACCTGTATATATGGATATATGTTTGTACATATTTGTTACTCTACTTATTTATTTATTTTACTTGTACATATCTATTCTATTTATTTTTTTTTGTTAGTATGTTTGGTTTGGTTCTCTGTCTCCCCCTTTTAGACTGTGAGCCCGCTGTTGGGTAGGGACCGTCTCTATGCGTTGCCAACTTGTGCTTCCCAAGCGCTTAGTACAGTGCTCTGCACACAGTAAGCGCTCAATAAATACGATTGACGATGATGATGATGATGATATACACTTTGGATATATACTTATATATGTAAGCATAGTATAAGTATGATAATAATAATAGCATTTGTTATATATAAGAGAAGTAGAAGATATGTACTTTGGATATATACTTAAATATGTAAGTGTAGTGTAAGTATAATAATAATAATTGCATTTGTTTTATTATATATTATAAGAGAAGTATAACATATACACTTTGGATATACACTTATATATGTAAGTATAGTATAAGTATAATCATAATAATAGCATTTGTTATATATATTATAAGAGAAGTATAAGATATGCACTTTGGATATATACTTATTTATGTAAGTATAGTATAAGTATAATAATAATAATAGCATTTGTTATATATATTATAAGAGAAGTATAAGATATACACTTTGGATATATACTTATATATGTAAGTATAGTATAAGTATAATAATAATAATAACATTTGTTTTATATATATAAGAGAAGTATAAGATATATACTTTGGATATATACTTATATATCTAAGTATAGTGTAAGTATAATAATAATAATAGCATTAGTTTTATATATATATATATATAAAAGAAGTATAAGATATGCACTTTGGATATATACTTATATATGTAAGTATAGTATAAGTATTATAATAATAATAGCATTTGTTATATATATTATGAGAAGCATAAGATATACACTTTGTATATGTACTTATATATCTAAGTATAGTGTAAGTATAATAATAATAATAGCATTTGTTATATATATATAATAAGAGAAGTATAAGATATGCACTTTGGATATATACTTATAAATGTAAGTATAGTATAAGTATTATAATAATAACAATAGCATTTGTTATATATATTATAAGAGAAGCATAAGATATACACTTTGGATATATACTTATAAATGTAAGTATAGTATAAGTATCATAATAATAATAGCATTTGTTTTATATATTATATATATATTATGAGAGGTATAAGATATATACTTTGGATATATACATATATGTAAGTATAGTATAAGTATAATAATAATAATATAGATTTGTTAGGCACTTACTATGTGCAAAGCACTGTTCTAAGCGCTGGGGAGGGTACAAGGTGATCAGGTTGTCCCACGTGGGGCTCACAGTCTTCATCCCCATTTTCCAGATGAGGGAACTGAGGCACAGAGAAATGAAGTGACTTACCCAAAGTCACACAGCTGACAAATGGCGGAGCTGGGATTAGAACCCATGGCCTCTGACTCCCAAGCCCGGGCGTGTGTGTGTGTGTGTGTGTGGTATAAGAGAAGACGTGTGTATATATATGTGTGTGTGTATAGTATGAGAGAAATGATATATACTTTATATATATAAGTATAGTATAAGTATACTATATATAGTATGTGTGAGAGTTCCCTCATTTTACAGATGAGGGAACTGAGGCACAGAGAAGTGAAGTGACTTGCCCAAAGTCACACAGCTGACAAGTGGCAGAGCTGGGATTTGAACCGATGACCTCTGACTCCAAAGCCCGGGCTCTTTCCACTGAGCCACATTACTTCTCACTGAGCCACGCTGCTTCTCACACATACTATATATAGTATACTTATATTATACTTATATATATAAAGTATATATCATTTCTCTCATACTATACACACACACATATATATACACACGTCTTCTCTTATACCACACACACACACACACACACGCCCGGGCTTGGGAGTCAGAGGCCATGGGTTCTAATCCTGCTCCGCCATTTGTCAGCTGTGTGACTTTGGGTAAGTCACTTCATTTCTCTGTGCCTCAGTTCCCTCATCTGTAAAATGGGGATGAAGACTGTGAGCCCCACGTGGGACAACCTGATCACCGTGTAAACTCCCCAGTGCTTAGAACAGTGTGTTGCACATAGTAAGCACTTAATAAATACCATCATTATATATATATACTCCGGCAAGAAAGTTCGTTTCCCAAGGAGGGGCGGAGGCCGCTTCTTCTCCCTCTACATACATAACATATTCATTCATTCAATCGTATTTATTGAGAGTTTACTGTGTGCAGAGAGCACTGTAGTAAGCACTTGGGAAGTACAAGTTGGCAACATATAGAGAAGGCCCCTACCCAACAGCAGGCTCACATATCTATATCTATATATCTATATGTATATATATATATATAGATAGTTATAGATGTATACAGTATAAGAGAAGACTAGGGATTGCCACTCTGGCAAGAAAGTTTGTATAGTATATACAAGCTATATACTATACTACTATATATACTAGAACGATATATAGTAAGTGGTCATGGGTTCTAATCCCGGCTCTGCCACTTGCCCGCTGGGTGACTTTGGGCAAATCACTTCACTTCTCTGTGCAGTTATCTCATCTGTAAAATGGGGATTAACACCACGTGCCCCACGTGGGACAACCTGATCACCTTGTATCCCCCCAGAGCTTAGAACAGTGATGTTGCACATAGTAAGCGCTTAACAAATACAATCATCATCATTATAATTATTATTCTCGTTCCCCGCTTCAGAAAGAAGCGATTATGACCCTCATCAGGCCACCGATTGTTAAAGAACGATCATCGCTTGACATCGGGCACAGACTTTTCTTTTAAAATGAAATCCGCTATTGTCCTCGAAAATGGTCACTGGCCGCTCCTCGGGGCTCCTGTGTTGATTAATCACATCCAGTGATCGATAATCCCATAAGAGTGAGAAGCAGCGTGGCCCAAGGGGAAAGGCTACGGGCCCCGAAAGCGGGACACTGGGGCTTTAGTCCCGGATTTGGCAGTTGCCTGCTGTGTGTCCTTGGGAGAGTCACTTAACTTTCCTATGCTTCAGTTTTCTCATCTGTGAAATGGGGATTAAGAATAATGATGATGGTATTTCTTAAACGCTTACTATGTGTCAGGCACTCTTCTAAGCGCTGGGGTAGATATAAGGTAATCAGGTTGTACCCTGTGGGGATCACGGTTTTAATCCCCGTTTTACAGATGAGGGAATTGAGGCACAGAGAAGTTAAGTGACTTGCCCAAGGTCACACAGCAGACAAGTGCGGAGTTGGGATTAGAACACATGACCTCTGATTCCCCAGTCCGTGCTCTGTCCACTAAACAACGCTGCTTCCCCGAAGTAAAGAATGATTAAGTAACGGTCCTCCCTCCCCCTTGGACTATGAGCCCATTGTGGGACAGGAACTTTACCCAGTCTATTTATATTGTATCTGTATTAGCGTTTAGTATAATGTGCAACACAGTAGAAGCAACGTGGCTCAGTGGAAAGAGCACGGGCTTGGGAGTCAGAGGTCATGGGTTCTAATCCCAGCTCCCCCACGTCTGCTGTGTGACCTTGGGCAAGTCACTTAACTTCTCTGAGCCTCAGTTACCTCATCTGTAAAATGGAGATTAAGACTGTGAGCCCCACGTGGGACAACGTGATCACCTTGTACCCTCCCCAGCGCTTCGAACAGTGCTTCTCACATAGTAAGCGCTTAACAAATGCCGTTATTATTATTATAGTAAGCGTGTAGCACATCATTATTAACAACGATAATAAAAAATTCAGCAAGGCCGTCTAGTCCAGTTCAGTTAACATCATTAAAGAATTCTTTGACTCCCTGGACAATTCGGCTTGGCCACTCACTGTTGATGCTAGGAAACGTCCCAAAGCAAAGAGCAGAACGAAGCCAACAGCCCATCACAGTCCATCTCGCCGGAAAATGTGAGGAAACCAGGAAAGTTTTCCCGGGGAGAGTTCACCTCGGAGCTGGAATTTGAGATGCGTGGAGAGCAGGGTGGCGAAGGTGGGCCGGGGTCTCAGAGAACAGATGAAGGCCAGTGAGTTTCCAGACCAGTTCCTGCCCTAGAGCTGTTTTAATGTTTCTCGCGCAATCAACCGCGCTTCGAAATTTCAAACCTGTTCCCCACTTCCCTGTAGGAGCTGCAAGAAACCGTGTTCCAATCAATCAATCAATCAATGGTATTTATTGAGCGCTTACTGTGTGCAGAGCACTGTACTAAGCGCTTGGGAAGTACAAATTGGCAACATATAGAGACAGTCCCTACCCAACAGTCGCAGTCTAAAAGTTCCAACCTTGGATTGGTGGCCCAGCTAGCCCGAGGACGCAATTGGCCCCATTAAGCCCCTTTGCAGTCCTTTCCTTTCTTTCCCCCATTCACCCATAATGTCCTTTTCTCCGGTTGGGAGAAATACTGACGAGACAATACTCGTCAGTACGGATTTTGGCATTGTTTCCCCAGAGAACAACAGACTTGACTGCTTGTCTAAACTCAGCTCTCCTCACTCCAACCTCAGAAGCATCAGATTAGCCCCACTGAATGTTTCCTAACCCTATCACTCCAGCGGCTAGTTAATAAGTCGCAGCTCTTTCACTTTGGGATTTAGGGAAGCAGGCAAAGAAACCAGCTTTAAAAAAAGGGAGTAGCCACGGAGGGATCTTGGAATATCACTTTGATCGTGGGATTAAAAGGTGAGGAACAATGGAAATGATGAAATGAGTGAATGCGGACCCAACCACTTGCTTTAAATCATCCTATTGTCGACCCACCTGCTTTAAATCATCCTATTGTCTTGAGAGGGAACAAATGGGCTCCTGCTGCTCAGGTGACCATCGGAACTGTGTCTTGGATAGAACCGAGTAGGAGGAATGATTCTCTCACCAGAAGCCATTTCACCTCTGATTTGGCCCCCACCCACACCACACACGGAAGAGAGGAGAAATCAGATCCTTCTGTCTCTCTCAAGGGAAAAAAGAGAGCCTCTCTCTCAAAGGAAAGAAAGCAAAATTTGGTTCAAGAATGAATATACAAAAATAAACATTATTTCTGAAAAAAGGAAACATGTAACAATAATAATCTTAATTGAAAATAGAAGACACAGACTGCCCTTTTTCTACAAGGCCTTTGGAGTTGAACTGAAGATTTACATAGGGTAAGTGAAAGTTTTTTGTAGATGGCTACATTTACAAAAATATGTTACTGACAACTGTCTAGAGCTGTGAATAAGCTCTATTTAAGCTAATAGACCTCCTTGATATACTGACCAAAGGAAGAAGATTCAGTCTTTATTTAGATTGCAAGCTCATTGACGGCAGGAATTGTATCATACTCTTGCAGGCATGTAGTTGCACACTGCTTTTGCACAGGGTGAAGTGGATGATAATGGATGATATATATTGTTTCATTTAGTCAATTTATTGTGAGGCTGTAAATTCTCAGTGTTACCAGATTCCTAGAAAGTCAAATAAAATAAAAAAGGGATTCCTGCATGGGAAACCTGTAATTTATAAGCATTAAATCCATCAGGATGCAAACAGATGCTGAAAGTAACTAGGATTGGTCAAATCAGGTCTCTTTGATCCTCTGCCTCCCTGAATTGGAAGAGGACTGGGGAAATGTCAGGATTGTTGAACAAGCTCCCAATCAATGGAAATTATTAAGCATTAACTTTGTGCAGAACACTAATAAGCACTTGGGAAACACAATACAATAGATTTGGTAGACATGATCCTGGCTTTCAAGGAATTTACTTCACCTCTCCAGGTGGACTAAAAAGTGAGGACAACTGACAATCAGCTACATTAGGGAAAGATCATTATAGCACATAATACCCAATTATAGCAGGGACAATCATAGAGGAAGTTAGTACTGCCTCTGCCACTGTAAACACCATATCAGGGAATAGGAAAATTTAGGTCCTTGTAGATATAAGAAATTACTCAAGGCAAAGGTTGAGTAGTAAAGTGTGCAGTGCTAAGCGCTTAGTACAGTGCTCTGCACATAGTAAGCACTCAATAAATACGATTGATGATGATGATGCAGTGGGCAAAATAATGGCAGAGGTAATGAGAAAAATATTGAGTGGCTAATGCCTTTGGGTGGCCAAAACCATTTGCCAGAGTCCATCTTGTGGGAGAAATGTAGATTCTATAACCCTTAGAAATGGGCACTATCCCGAAAGTCTTCTGAGGCTTATTTCAGGGTGGCTTGTTTACTAATACTGACTTACCCCATCAAAGTTTGTGCAATGCTAGGGGACAGTGAGACATTGGTCCAGTGGTATTTGGGGTGGGGTAGCATCTTTTCACCTTCCTAAAGAAGGGGGATGGAGGGCTTGTCACCTGTCCCACCCTGAAAGGTCCATTCAGAGACCTGGCATCAGGGAAATTTGCCCAGCCTGCAGAGTGGAGGTAGGCTAACATAACACACATCCACTGGCCAAGAGGTAGAATGCCTGGGACTCACATTTCTCCCTGTAACCTCTCTCAATCATCTCTCCACCCTCAAAGGCAGCAAGCCGCATGGTTTAGTGAATAAAGTATAGGCCCTGAAGCCAGAGGACCTGGTTTCTAATCCCAGCTCTGTCACTTGCCTGCTGTTTGACTTTGGGCAAGTCACTTAACTTTGCCTCAGTTTCCTCAACTGCAAAATGGGGAGTCAATACCTGTTCTCCCTCCTACTTAGACAGTGAGCCCCATGTTGAACAGGAACAGTGTCTGATCTTTCTTTTTAATGGTATTTTGTTAAATGCTTACTTATATGCCAGGCATTCTACTAAGCTGTGGGATAGGTGCAAGATAATCAGCTTGGACATCATCATCATCATCATCATCAATCATATTTATTGAGCGCTTACTATGTGCAGAGCACTGTACTAAGCGCTTGGGAAGTACAAATTGGCAACATATAGAGACAGTCCCTACCCAACAGAGGGCTCACAGTCTAAAAGGGGGAGACAGAGAACAAAACCAAACATACTAACAAAATAAAATAAATAGAATAGATATGTACAAGTAAAATAAATAAATAAATAAATAGAGTAATAAATATGTACAAACATATATACATATATACAGGTGCTGTGGGGAAGGGAAGGAGGTAAGATGGGGGGGATGGAGAGGGGGACGAGGGGGAGAGGAAGGAAGGGACATGTCTCATATGGGGCTTCCAATCTTAATCCCCATTTTACAGATGAGGTACCCGAGGCCCAGTGACATTTAAGGACTTGCCCAAGGTCATGCAGTACACAAGTGGTGGAGCTGGGATTAGAACTCACGTCCTCAGACTTCAAAGTGCTGTATCCTATCTAGGCCATGCTGCTACTCAACCTGACTAACTTGTATTGACTCCAGAGCTTAGAACAGTGTTTAACACATAGTAAACACTTAACAAAATCATTGAAAAAAAGTCTCTCACCTTTTTTCAGCCATTAAGTGACAGTGTCTGACTCCAAGTCCTTTTTGTTAGGTTTAATGAATTTGTTAATTTGGGGCTAGGAAGCAGGGTAGTTGGAGTTTTAATCTAGGGTGGGGAAGGTGGTGCTCTCTGCTCCTTACTATTCACATTCAAAGGCATTAATTTATATAGGACACAGATCTCCAGTCTTAGTGCTTACTTAACCTATTGTTGGGGCTATTAATGCAGGCAAATCTAATTAATGGAGTTCCTATCTCTCCAATACCAGTGAATGCCTCTCCTAACATCAATTGTTTGGAAAATGCATTTTATTTTCCTCAAGAGAGAAGGAAACCACAGGATAAGAGGAATTACTCTTCTAAAAATGTATCCAATTTTCATACAGCTTTCCTCAACCCTTCCTATTACTATCTTTCTCATTGATTGGCAGCCTGAATTTCAATCCCTAACTTCCAAATGTTTCGTTCTTCTCCAGTCATAGTACTGGCCACAAACATTTTAAAAATAGTATCTGTTAGTACTTTTTATGTGCCATACACTGTGCTAAATGCTGGGGTAGGTACAAGATAATCAGGTCAGACACATATAGGGCTCACAGTCTTAACCCCCATTTTTACAGATGAGGTAACTGAGGCACAGAAAGGTTGAGTGACTTTCCCAAAGTCACACAGCAGACAGGCAGAGGAGTCAGGATTAGAACCCAGGTCCTCTGACTCCCTTTGTTTTTTCTACTAGGCCACTCTACTTCACCCACCACCTGTTTCCCAGAGTCTAGCAGATGACATGTTGGCAATGAATATTAAGTTCATTTATATTAAGAGGGGGAAGTTGGGGATTGAGAGGGGTGTGTGTGTGTGTGTGTGTGTGTATGTGTGTTATCTCTGTGAGTGACAGGAATGTGGAGACTGCCCTGCATGGAGCTGGGTATGATTCCAGCACAAGGAAGTATCTGTCCTGTGTCCTGAGAAGCAGTGTGGCCTCATGGAAAGAACAAGGGTTTGGTAGTCAGAAGGACCCGGATTCTAATCCCAGTTCTGCCACTTGTCTGCTATGTTATCTTTGGTAAGTCACTTAATTTCTCTGTGCCTCAGTTACCTCATCTGTAAAATGGGGATTAAGACTTTGAGCCCTGTGTGGGAAAGGAACTGTGTCCAACTCAGTTTGCTTATGTCTACCCCAGCCTGGCACATTAGTAAAATGCTTAACAAATACTATTAAATAAAAGCTTATCCCACAAAATGCTAAAGAAATAGTGTTATTATGAAGGAGTTACAGAATTTCTATTTAGACTGTGAAAGTGCTGGGATTGGAATCCCAAATTTGGGGCAAAAGTTGGCTTGGGTTTGAAAACAGTAACTGGAGTTTTGTACAAGGCACTTTTGCATCTTTCAAGAACAAATTGTAATGGTATTAGCAAGAGATTGGCAGTGAGAAACTGTTGTATAAGCTTGTGCACAGAGAGTTGCAGTCATAGGAACCATTTATTAGTATTAATCTTTCCTCCATTATGATTGTACCTTGCTTGAACTTCATATTTGATTTTTTTCCTTCAAAGAAGAAATTTCATGTTTTTCCATTACTAGAGGGCCACAGAGAGTCCCTAAATGGCTGAATTCATTCATTCATTTATTCAATCAATCAATCGTATTGAGAATTTACTGTGTGCAGAGCACTGTACTAAGCGCTTGGGAAGTACAAGTTGGCAACATATAGAGACAGTCCCTACCCAACAGTGGGCTCACAGTCTAGAAGGGGGAGACAGAGAACAAAACAAAACATATTAACAAAATAAATAGAATAAATATGTACAAATAAAATAAATAGAGTATCCCTCAGAAATTTCCAAACCTTAGTATAGGCAATAGATTCAGTGATAACCAAATATTTACCAGACTGCTTATCACAGCAACCAAATGAGCAGTTGAAGTTTTTCCTTATTCTTTTACTTCCTGCTTTCATATTTGTCAGCTAAAAGGTAGTGAAATGTCCAAAGTTAGACAGCACTGGTTACTGATCAGAACAACCCATTCTTGTTTACTGGCATATGCCATTATCCCTCATTTGAAAGATGGAAAGAGCCCTGAAGTTCCTAAGGGCTCAATCCATAAGAAGCATAGCCAAGCTTAGGGCCCATGTCTTCTAATACTATGATCAGGGGCACTATCTATTAGCAAGTGATATAGAGGCATTTACCACAAGGGATGGGGGGGCGGTTAGGGTTGGGGGCATGGCCCTCCAGGGTCCTGATCATGGGGCTAAGGTACCCTCCTCTGTGCTGGTTTCCTTACAAAGACTCTGACTCTTCTTTAGGCTTGTGCTCTTCTCATGGCAGAAACGTGAAGGAGGAGCAAAAGGCCAAATGACTCCAGTTTGAAGAACAATGCTAAAGTCAGATAAAGCCATGAGATGTGAAGCCAGGTTAAAAAAACAAAAAAACCCCCTTAGAAATGGATCTCCCCCTTTTAGACTGTGAGCCCACTGTTGGGTAGGGACTGTCTCTATATGTTGCCAATTTGTACTTCCCAAGCGCTTAGTACAGTGCTCTGCACATAGTAAGCACTCAATAAATACGATTGATGATGATGATCATCATCTTTATCACTTTACCTTGTGTAACTAGGTGGGAGAAAGTGGGGGATAATAATAATGATGATGGTATTTGTTAAGCGCTTACTATGTGCAAAGCACTGTTCTAAGCACTGGGGAGGTTACAAGGTGATCAGGTTGTCCCACGAGAAGCTCACAGTCTTAACCCCCATTTTACAGATGAGGTTACTGAGGCACAGAGAAGTTATGTGACTTGTCCAAAGTCACACAGCTGACAGTTGATGGAGTAGGGATTTGAACCCATGAACTCTAACTCCAGAGCCCGTGCTCTTTCTACTGAGCCATGCCGGATGGGTAAATTGCCTCAAGTTAGCATTTTTTCCGTGTTGAACCTGATTTTTGCATGAAGAAACTTTGGCCTACACTCTGGATTCCTGTCAGGTATTTCATCTGGAACACGGTTTACAAACCTGTAATTCAGGTGTGGCTACATGGCAGGAATGCTGCTGACAAGCAGGTGAGCATTGGGCCTCATCGTCTTCTTGGTTGCTGAGTGGGGAAGGAAAAGGGTTCTTGAGAAGTAGACTAAGTCAATCTCAGTGAGCCTATGTTCAAATAATCACAGTAAGTTAAAGCAAGCCCACAGTGTGGTTCGAGCTCTTCAAGTGCAGAGGTGGGAGAAAGCCAAATTCAAGAGCTCATCTGGCCCCAACCTACTCCCCAAACTTGCCCAGGCTGGTGAGAAAACGATTAAAGGAATCTAGGATGCAGTACACTCCCCAGGGATTGTGTAAGAGGTGTGTATTTGTGCGTGTGTATATGTAGGTATAGGTAGGAGTCTTCTCTCTGGGAGTGACTGGAAGGTGGACACTGCCCTTCATGGAGCTATGTATGATTCCAGCTAAAGGAAGTATATGTCCTGTGTTTTTTTTAATGGTATTTATTAAGCGCTTACTATGTGCAAAGCGCTGCTCTAAACACTGGGGAGGTGACAAGGTGATGAGGTTGTCCCCCGGGGGGCTCACAGTTTTAATCCCCATTTTACAGATGAGGGAACTGAGGCACAGAGAAGTGAAGTGACTTGCCCAAAGTCACACAGCTGACAAGTGGCAGAGCCAGGATTTGAACCCATGACCTCTCACTCCAAAGCCCGGGCTCTTTCCACTGAGCCACGCTGTTCTGAGAAGTAGCATGGACTAGTGGATAGAGCAAGGGCCTGGGATTCAGAAGGACCTGTGTTCTAATCTTGACTCTGCTATGTATCTGCTATGACTTTGGGCAAGTCACTTCACTTCTTTGTGCCTCCGTTACCTCATCTGTAAAATGGGGATTAAGACTGTGAGTCCCATGCGGGATGTGGACTGTGTCCAACCTGATTAGCTTGAATCTACCCCAGCAGCTTTTAGTACAGTGTGTGGCACACGGAAAGCACTTAATACCTTTTTTTTTTTTTAAAAAAAAAAGGACAGGACAGACATTCATTACCTACCTGAGGGAGAGTTGGCCTGGAAAGCAGAGAGCATCTTTCCCATGCCCAATTTTGTTCCGTTCTCATACCCTTTGACTTGAGAGCAGGGGTGCGCTAGCTCGTGCATTCGTCACTCACAGCACTGTCAGATACTTCCCAGTGGTTCTTTAGGGGTTATCTGCCACTTTTCCCTAGATTCATAAAACCGAGGTATTAGATTGAAAAAGGAAATAGATCTGATCCCCAGGGGCAAAGTTGTTCCCGTCTGAAACGCTTTGATATTTCACTTGAAGTTTTGGGCACCATCTCGCAGTTAATAAGGATGTGCTATGAGCCTTCTGAAGGATGCAGTGATTCAAAGGGACGGAAGTCTTGTCCATTTTCTTGTCTCCAGGGAGGACCACATCCAGACCACTCCAGACAGATGGTTCTGGTTTAAAAGACCTCCAGGAAAAGAACTTCCACACATTTCCTTGGCAACCTGTACTGAGGCCAGTAAGAAGGACCTAAGTCTAGCTCTTAAGACTTTTGGTCTGGAGGTCTGGCACATGCCAGTCAACATCCTCCAATAGGGTTATCCTGTAGCATAGGGGAGTGAGGAGAGGCCTTATTCCATCTTGTTCCTGTGACATGTCCAAGAATATATATGTATATATGTTTGTACCTATTTGTTACTCTATTTTACTTGTACATATCAATTCTATTTATTTTATTTTGTTAGTATGTTTGGTTTTGTTCTCTGTCTCCCCCTTTTAGACTGTGAGCCCACAGTTGGGTAGGGACTGTCTCTATAGGTTGCCAACCTGTACTTCCCAAGCGCTTAGTACAGTGCTCTGCACACAGTAAGCGCTCAATAAATACGATTGATGATGATGATATGCCTTGCTTTTCTGGATAGAGGTTGGGTTCTTTTTCATCTCCCAATTGTGTAAAAAACATTTATTTTAAAGCTGATTTTTCTTTAAGGAAATCTATGAATTTGACTGAAATTTAAACCGACTTTGGCTTGTCAAATACCCTTCTCAGCTTTTCATCTGACACAATGTAAGGGGATCTCCCTTCTGTTTTGATTCTGCTTCTACACATCCACATTCATTATTTCTCATAGGCCTGGGATCAGTGAAACTGTAATCTTGGGGACAAGGACCGATTTGTTTATAAAAGGAAGTAAAGTATTTGATTATAAAAGGGGACTCCTTTCCGGAGGAGAGGAACTACTGTTATGTTTGCAGATCTAGGTCAGACCGCTGATAGGTGCCTATATTGCAGGTACATAGTAAAGCCACAGAATTACATATGTGTACATACAGTGAGTGTATTAAATCACTAGACATTCAACCATTTCAGCAAGGCAAATGGCTTTTTGCCTGGCTTTCATCTCCTCATCCATTAGTTAAGCAACCTGAGGGCATGGGAAATGTCTTGCTTCTTTTATACTTCGTCTAGCATTTACTATAGTGCTGGATATGGAATATATCTACCAATTCTGTTATATCGTATTCTCCCAAGTGCTTAGTTTTGCCTTGTACACAATAAGCACTCAATAAATACAATTGACTGATTAACTTTGTGAGCCCCATGTGTGACAGGAATTGTGCCTGACCTATCTTTTATCTACCCCAGCACTTAATACGGTCCTTGACCCACAGTAGCACTTAACAAATACCACACATTATTATTATTATTATTACCCTGAGCATTGACTAACTCCAAAGGCCAGTTCAGTTTTGCCTGGTATGTGTTTCAGGCAAATGGAATTTTTCTTTTCCTCTCATTTTGAGTGTCTTCTGCTATTTAATAATTGTTTTTCTTGCCTTCAGTTAGATTGTAAAATTCTTGAGGGCACAGACCATGTCTATATTTGTTTTGCAAAGTACCTAGCATGGTGGTGACAATTCATAAATGTTTATTAGCCACTGTACGAAAGCAGACAATACCATTAAGTGCAAAATGTACAGCTACAGTAGGTCTTCACTATTCTAATCATTAATATTTTCTTAATCGTCAGTTGTAATGAATGTCAGTCTAGGCGGCATTCCAAAGATCAAAGTTAACTTTAAAATGACTAGGTTAAAACAGAGTCCTGGTTTTACCAGTACGGAAGCAGTTTTAATGGAGATGGAAATGTCTATTGACTGAACACAAGTACCCCAAAATACAAAACAAAATATCTTCTTCAGCTGCATAGCAATTATGATTCAAGAATTTACCACGAGATTTGATCACTAGCGTAAATATAACTCACCATAAATAAACATAGATTCATTGTACAAAAAACCCCAACAAGTCTTAATACAAATATGATACAATTGACAGTTTCTGCAAACATTTTTTTGTGGTTTTTTCCACTTTTAAAACCCAAGATTTTTTTTCTTTGTTCTTGAACACACAACAAATTAAACTGAAACAGTAATACTGGGAGAAATGGGATTGATTAGATGTGTTGCTTGATGCTCATAAACTGCTGCTGCTGGAAAGTGGGATGAAATTAAAATACTGCTAAAGGACACATTTCCAAAGGACTTTTTTTTTAGTTTTCTGAGAGTCAAGCTCAATGGTGCCATTTTCTATGGGGACTCTGACGCAGGGCTGTTGGGTCCCCTGATCAGTATTCACTCAGTTCAAACATCAAAACCAAAGCAAATAAATCAAATTCTAAAGCATCTTTTTCTTTGGGTGGTTCAGGTCATAACCTTGATTGCCTCAATTTCAGGTCCTGGAGCCACTTATGGAGAATTGGGTATTTATCATATTGATCTGAACACATGAAAGATCTTAAATGTTCTGAAGTTGTTTGTATATATATATATATATATATATATATATAGTTTTTTCACAGAAATAAAAGCCCAAAGTTATATATGCCATTTATAGGCTAGCATTACTCAAATTTAATCTATGTGAGCATAAAAAGGGCTACTTCTTGAGCTGAACCACCCCAATTTACTTTGCTAGAAACCACCCCTGAGCACAGTAAAAATATAGGTGAAATACCCAGAGCCAGATTCTCCCTTTTCACGTGCATTGCGGGTAGGAAAGGGATGTCAAAGGCTGATACTCTGGGAAAACAGCCAGTTGGTCCTCAGATATACCATATGAGCATATTTAACTTTATGGATTTTAACGTGAGAAACACAAGATCCCCTATTCCCAGTTCAATGGGATTCTATATTAACAAAGCATCAGTCAAAAAAGAAAAATAAACCTCTCCACTGAAATCAGTAACCAATATTCCCAGATGATTTTGACCATCAAATGACATTATAGTATTTTGTGGCTGTTTTAGGGAATTCAATTGCCATCAGTAGCCAATGTACCACAGAACTTATGTACATATCCATTATTTATTTCTTTATATTACTGTCTGCATCCCCCTTTAGACTGCAAGCTTGTTGTGATAAGGGAACGTATGTACCAACTCTATTGAACTGTATTAATTCATTGATTCAATCGAATTGAGCACTTACTGTGTGCAGAGCACTGTATTCATTCATTCAATAGTATTTATTGAGCGCTTACTGTGTGCAGAGCACTGTACTAAGTGCTTGGGAAGTACAAGTCGCCAACATATAGAGATGGTCCCTACCCAATAACAGGCTCACAGTCTAGAGCTGTAGTCTCCCACATGCTCAGTACACTGCTCTGCATTCATTCATTCATTGTCGTATTTATTGAGCACTTTGTGCAGAGCACCGTACTAAGCGCTTGGGAAGTACAAGTTGGCAACATATAGAGACGGTCCCTACCCAACAATGGGCTCACAGTCTAGAAGGGGGAGAAGTGCTCAATAAATAGAATTGATAAAACACATCTGTGACTGTATAAAAATGCCCTTCATCTGCTTCACTTGTAATATCTATGAAAGAAAAAATATAAAAGGAAAAGCTTTTTAAATTTTGCTGATTCATGGCCCATATGATTAATACTACATCTTTGCTGGTCTCTTCTCCTTCATCCCGCCTCCCAAGTACTTCCTGGATTTGCTGGGGGTGGCACTTTGGATCATCAGGTTGGTCTTCCTGGGCTATAAGAGAGCCATTATGGCACTCTCAAACAGGGCATGCCAAGCCTTTACTCCATCTAGCTTCAGCTCTCCACTTTCCTAGACTAGGTTGTGAATAAGGTAAACTGGCCCTGTGACACATTTTGGCTCCTTCATAATGCAGTAAAATGGCCAGATTGGTTAGTGTTAGTTATTTTTAGGAAGCTACTCCTATTCTATGTTGTTTTCCAAGCAGCACTGGAACATAGTACTTCAACCACAAACTCCCAGTTAATCACTCTAACAGGTGCCATAGAGGAGAGACTCTTACAAGCTCCCATCTCATGATATTTTTTTTTTCCTAAAGGTTAACTTCCAGAATTTGGAAGATCTGCCCCTCTTCCTGAACATACATAACAGCGGGACTTGGGTCTGTTCATTTTATCCAAATTTAAGTTATTTAAGTTGTTAAATAACAATTTAAGTTTATGATTATACGGTGCTAGGAAATATGTAGATCTGAATTAAAAATGAAATGAACCGTGGCTCTCTCAGCTCTTTGGCCTATAAGAGATCCAATATTAAACCAGTTGTGAAAAGAGTTAAAAGCCCAATTAATCAATTCCCCTTTGGAGGGAGCTTTTGGCATTTATTGATTTGTGCACATAGTATAACTATTCTTTCAAGTTTTTCTTTGGGTTAGAGGTGGGCATTCTTTTGCATGTATACCTTACATAAGGGGTTGTATTGAATCCACAAAGGGATTACTAGAAGTCTACTGAGATTTCCAGAAAATCCCCAAGAAACCAGAATATTACTGAAATGATCAGAGACCCACTCTAAAAGATTTCTCTTCTGGAGATAATTCATATGTGTTCTGTATTAATAGATTATGTGTATTTTGTAGGCAACCAACTGGTCTTTCCAACCAGTGTGCGATATTGATGAACAAAGCTTTGAGCTTTTTTGTGGAGGTTTTGACATAGCTTTCGGAATCAGCAGGTGGGCCACAGTAAAACCATCTACAACATTGTGTCCATCAAGAACTCTCACCTATTCTACGTCTGCAGTGCCAAATAGCCCTTAGAGGACCCGTGTACTCAGAGTTCAGTCCTTGAGTGTTATACAATTCCCATTTTTGGAATTGCACTATCTCTGGAATCCAATGCAGAAAGACCCCAGGCAGGAGAAGTGGAAAGAACTTATGTACATATCCATAATTTTTAGGGGCACCAGGTGGGGACAGCAGGATGAAGCTGCTCAGTCAAGACCTGAATGAGAATCACTCCTTCTGCCTTCACCATGTGGTTCCAAGTTCCTCACATATTCTTTGATACCGCTTACTCCAAAGGAGTCTTCCCAGGTATGCAGGCAGCCCAGGGTTAAGATGTCATCTTTGTAGGGGACATCAGCTGATGGCTGCCTGAGGAAGTGTGCGGTAGGGGGGTTTGGGGACTGGGTGGAATGGGAAGATCAAATGCTTGGCTTTCTTATACCAACAGAGAAAAAACAAGAATGGAAATCATGAACTGCCTTTTTTTTCCTTTTAAGCTACGGAGGAAATCAACCACAGAGATGTCAAGGGAGAACATGCAGAGAGCTGGATGGTGGGCTTGGGTGCATGTGCGCTAAGGGAGTCCAGCTTGATCTGGTGCCTGTCCCACTTGTTCCAGTTCTTGGAGTCTGGTCTTGGCCACCTCCAACTTTCACTTCTAGGCGGAGCAGGTTCCCTCTGCTTAGCAAGTGGTGGCCAGCGACTGGTGGATGGGAGGTTGGAAGCAGCGCACGTGCTCCACGGTGGAACTGTCCGTCTCCACCGACTTCATATACTTGTTGAGGATGGCAAAGATCTCATTGTTCAGGATTTGGTACTTCCTGATCCGGTCAGCCATCTTCTTCAGGGGCTTGAGACAGGAGGATGGGAGAAATGGAGGGAAAGAAAGAGGCATGAGTCCAAAAGTGCTCCTAAATAAGTCCAAGGCTCCCAAGCTCAAATTTAAAACTCATTTTTTATGGGATTTGCTAAACACTTACTCTGTGCTAAGCGTAAGACTGTGAGCCCACTGTTGGGTAGGGACTGTCTCTATATGTTGCCAACTTGTAGTTCCCAAGTGCTTATACAGTGCTCTGCACACAGTAAGCGCTCAATAAATATGATTGATTGATTGATTGCTAAGTGCTGGAATAGATACAAATCAATCAGGTTGGACACATTCCATGTCCCACATGGGGCTTACAGTCTTAATCCTCGTTTTATAGATGAGGTAACTGAGGCATAGAGAAGTTAAGTAACTTGTCCATGGTCACACAGCAGACAAGTGGTGGGACGGTGATTAGAACCCAGGTCCACTGATTTCCAGGCCAGTGCTTTATCCACTAGGCCATGTTGCTTCTCTACCTCATCCCTGAAAAGTTAAAGCCAGAGCGGATGAGGTACACAACTCCTGGATCTCTTTCCATTGTATGGGACAGCCCGACTCACCCACCTCTGGTATGAGCAAGGAATTCATGACTGCATATGACTAGTAACTTCGCTTGTTCTGCCTCTTTCTGTAAAGCTGCAGTTGCTTGGTAGAAGTCAAAAGCTTTTTTTTTTTAACTTAAAGACATAAATTTGGGGGCCCACCTCTCAGTCTGGAAGCAGCTTGCTTACCACATTCTTTATGATCTCATCCTTCCCATCCTGCCTCTGCACCTTCAGCAAGTGGTAACAGAAATCAAACAGGTCAAAGCGTCGCTGCTGCCCTAGGAGAACAATGATGGAGCAGCCAGCCCAGTTTAAGCCATCTCCAAAACACTGTCTAAAGGGGAAAAGATAGCGAGAGAAAGAGAAGAAAACAGAAATGAAGATTCCCACAAGTCTAAAACACTGAACACTAGTTCAGGAATGAATGTTCATCTACAACATAGGAGGAAGAACATCATAGGAAGCTGAAGTATCAGTCTAGTGGAAGCTATTTTGGATACTTTGAAGAAGAGGAGTGCTGCCAGTCACTGAGTCTGGGGGCTGATGGAGCTCTACTTCATTTCCCAAGCCTGCCCATTTCTGTGAGACCTGTTCTCACTATGGGCTGCTGATGCAAGTTCTCCAGAGAGCTAAAGAAGAACACAATGCTTCGTGATCATTCCCTTGAAGTGGAAACATATCTGGCCCCTTCTAGCTGGTTAAACAAAACCTTTCTTCCTCTCTCAGCAGAAGAAAATTCTTGGGAACCTTTGGTAGTGCTAAGAATTTCCCCAGAAGCAGGCTTCTTCTAGCTTGGTAGTTCTTACAGATGATGTTTAGCTGCTACCTGATTGTCTTCATAAATAGTTGTAAATATGAAGTGATTTCTGGCTTAGCGTGATGAATCGGGCTAAGATTATGTCCCCCGTCACTGTGAATGTATGTGTAGACAAGAACCAAATGCCAATAAAATCCTTTTTAGTGCAAACAGAAAGAAGTCCTAGCCCAAGGGATCCCAGGGTCAGGGGTTTTTCCATTTGAGGAGGTACCAAATGAAGTGTTTTTGATTCCACTTGCAAGACCATCCAGCACCCCTCATGCCATGTGGCTGGCCTGGAATGCAACTTGGTCGTAGGTTTCAGTTAGACATAAGGAAAAGTTATTTTCATGGTGAGGGGTTTTGAAACATTAGTACTGGCTACTGAAGGTGGCTGTGGAAACTGCTTTCCTGGCAGTGGTAGGAACATAAATGAAATCTCTCACTAGTATAGGTGTAAGCCTGCTTGGGGGCAGGGGGATGGACTAGATGATCTTTTGAGGTCCCTCTTCCCCAAGCAACCGACCACTGTTGGTGGATATTCCAACATAGGCCAATGTCCCAGTCCCTGATTTTGTCATTGTTCCCAAGCCTTTGAACTGTGGTGCTGGGGCACAGGAGACTGGCATCAACTGAGGGGTCAAGGGATAAAGAATGGGGAACCTGGCCCTCCAGGGTGCTCCCAGGTACTCACTCGGCTGTGAACTCATTGGTCCCCACTGGGATACAGTAGACAAACTGCATGGCGCTCCAGAGTCGGTGAAACTCCACACACTCGTCCACATGCATGACCCCGTTGGTGGGGGGTGGGCCGCGCCAGATGGGGTCCTGGAGGTAGCTCCGGATGCGTGTTAGGATCACCTCAAACATGGACAGTCCACAGCACAGTCGTTCTTTCGTCAACAGATCGCCTTCCCGGGCAATGGCGATTTGCTGTGAAGGGATCGAACTTTGAAACCCTGCAGCAGTGGGCTCCTCTTTCTTTGGGAGCTTTTCTTTCTGCCTCACCATCTCTCAGTTTTTTCACCCTGCCAAGTGTTCCCCAAACCAAAAACCCAACCACACAAACTCAAGAAAACTGGTTCTTGATGCCTGAGCCTCCATCAGTGGGATGATGCAAGAGGTCGGTAGCCTTGAACAAGCCATCACTTCGCAGCCTCAGGCTTGTGGATCAGTGCATTTGTCAGAACTACTGGTCACTCCATGGATTCTGCTCCTTAACCAGACTGAGCCAAAGGTGAGGGGTGGGGTTGGTTTGGTGGGGTCCAACACTGCCTCAGATACAGCTGGGAAACAGGGCAATTTAGGGAGCAGAGCTATTGGAATGGCAGGTAGTTTATTCTTGGAAATCACCCCCATCCTCACCAGGAACCTGGGCTGTGAAATGCCAGCTTGGCCTGGGCCACTAGGGCAGGGAGGAGAGAGGCTGAAAGCCCTTGAAGAGGGTCAGGGCTCACAAACAGTGGCCTCTCACTTAGAGGTTCTGGACGATCTCCTAATTTGTCCTCCTCGAAACCAGCTCTGAAGGTCAGAGCAGATAATACAAAATGCAACATTTTGTGTTACATTAAGGGTTTTTTTCTTACAATCCAAAGGGTTGTATCTCTCTATACCTTTGTATTGACTCTAAGATGTTTGCTCTATAACGATCACCTATTCTCTCTTCTTTCCTTGACTCTCTCTCCTAAACTCACAAGGGAAAGGGTAAGGGAAAGAAGGCTGTCTGGTTTGCACCCAGTGCCTGATAAGGGAAAGAAAAACTGCAGAAGTGGCAGCCACTGAATATTTGGGAAGATGAGAGAATTTTACTGTTCTTCTCTTTCCTCCTCCAACTCCTCCTCCTTGCCTGATACCCTGCCCCAAATTTGACTCCATACTCAAAATTAAGTTTGGGATTCCCTATTAAGTACTCAAAATTAAGGGGCCCTCCTAAAATCCCGGGTCCCTTAAGCATCAGCACTGATTGATTGGATGTGATTTGCCCCTGGCTCTGAATTGGTTCTCTAAACATATTCATATGTTGAAGTACAGAAGGAGGATCTGATAATGATTGAGTTTTATACCACTTCTCTGGAAGTTACACACTAACTCCTCAGTCACCTGAATAAAAAGAAACCCAAAATACATTGACATTTAGTAGACACCAATTTAAATTTGACATTAAAAGGGAAATAGCTTAGTGGGGATAAGAAGTGAGGAGTAAATGAGTAATCAGTGAAAGACAAAGGCTACAAAGGAAAAGAAAGGTATCTTAAGGCAGATAGGTAAGTTTACCTGTGGCTATATTGGGAATTACTTCCTAAAAGAAAATCACTTTGGAGGTTCAAATTCCATCACTAGGGAATTTAAATCCTCCCCCACACCCTCAACACCCCAAACACTTCATATAGTTTCCTATGTCAAAGCCCAAGTGATAATCAGCACTTACAGTCACAACATCTCACAATGTTGGCAGCAGCTAGGCTAAGTGCCTTGGGGTGAAGTAGCTAAGAAGGATTCTGGAACATTGCCCCAAATATTTAGGTTGGTTTTGGAACAGGGAGGACAAAGTTCTGTCTGTGTATATGATTTCCACTCCTGCTGGCTCCTAAGTCCAATCTAAACAACAAACTTCAAAGGGAACTTTGGGCAGAGACATCCAAGACCTGAATTATTCTAAACACACTAATGACCTAGTTTTCCAACTTCTGCCCAATCTCTTCCCTAAAGCTTGATGCTAACTCTACAGGGACAGAGCCTGAGCAATCCACAGATTTTTAATCAAATAAGTCAATTTTCAAATATTTAAATTAATGGCAGCCTAACCAAAATTCACAAACAGCCTCCTAGCCTCTCTCTACCTCCTACCACTCTGCCCTGATTGTTTCCTAGAGTGGGATTTGAGTTTTCCTCCTTTTTCCTTCCTGCCCTTATTTCTTGTGAATTGGCACACGGTAAAATGTGAGATTCAATCCCATAGTTCCTTACAGCTCATAGGGAATCCCAAGTGCCAGCTGCCCAGATCTTTTGGACTCTGGGTGGGTTTCTAATAGCAGATGCACCAATCTCCTGCCCCACAAATGCAATTCATTCTACCTGTTTAGCTTTCTAAAATTGTAGTCCCGGCCCACTATGGTGGAAATGAGGTTCTTCTGGCCTTATCAGAAGCTGAAGAGAAAGGAATTACGTTTCTGAAAATAGATTTGAAACTAGAGCTGCAGACTATTTTGTCCCCCATTGAGAGGTGTTGGGAGCCCCATCACCTTAATTTGGGATCTTACCTGAGGTGTTCCCAGTCTCTCTATTAAAGGGACTAGGTGAAGAGGGGCGTACTTTGCTTCCAGACGCTTCATCCGGACTTCTAAGCGTTCCCCTTCTGTCAAATAATCAGCAACAGGTACATGAGACTCAGGTATGAAGATGAAGGACTTTTCAGAATAGCCTCTCTTTCCTTCATGTCTCTCCCCCTGTAGACTGTAAGCTCCTTGTGGGCAAGAATCACAACTACCGACTTTGTTGAATTGTACTTTCATCATCAATCGTATTTATTGAGCGCTTACTATGTGCAGAGCACTGTACTAAGCGCTTGGGAAGTACAAATTGGCAACATATAGAGACAGTCCCTACCCAACAGTGGGAGTGCTTAGTACAGTGCTCTGCATGCTGTAAGCTCTCAATATTAATACTATATTACTATAATAATAAGCACTCAATAATAATAATTAATACTATAATAATACTATTTCAATAATAGTACCATTTGATTGAATGATTCTTTGCTACTGCTCTGGTGCTTACAGAGTAATAATAGTAGTTTGTTAAGCACTTGCTATGTGCCAAGCACTGTTCTAAGCACTGGGATAGATATGTTAATCAGTTTGGACACAGTCCCTGTCCCACAAAGGGCTCACAGACTAAGTAGGAGAGAGTAGGATTTAATCCCCATTTTCCAGATAATGTAACTGAGGCACAAAGAAATTCAATGACTTGCCCAAGGTCACAAAGTGGACATGTGGCAGAGCTGGGATTAGAATCCAGGTCCTCTGACTCCCATTTCCATGTTCTTTCCAGTAGGATATGCTACTTCTAGAGAGCTATCTAGAAATGCACTGCCCAGTGAATAAGGATTTAGGACTAAGTAGATCCTATTTCTTGTGGCACAGACTCTGTCCATGTACTTCCAGAGGCCACTTTCATGTGGTTTAATAGTGTCTGGGCATGAAGAGAATTCACTAGCCAGCTAATCCTGGAATCTGTCCTGTAACCAGATTCTAACCACCCCTAGTTAGGGGCCACTAACACTACCCTTACTAACACTCTTTCTACGAGTCTATATAATAGTAGAAAATACAGGACTATAGGGAATCCTTTTATTACAATTTTGATCCCTAAGCTCAGATTAATATACCCCCAATGTGATGCTTACCTTTGATGTATACTCGGGGCAATATGTTTTGGAATGGAGCTGCATGGAGCAAATCACAAACTTCTTCCTGGGACTTTAAGGACAGGGTGGGAGAAGAAATGGAGGGGAAAGAAGAGAAAGAACATTATTTTAAAATAGATAAGTACTCCACTGGTCCCAGAACTTCACTGATTCATTCCCCTTGGCCAAGAGCATGGCCATGATTTTAGGCTGAAGAAGCAGCAATGGAGATTCCTGCCCTGTAGGGTTCATTACTAGTGTGCTTCACTGCATCAACCCTATGAAATTGAAGCAGAATTCTGGAAAATCTCATTTCAGCTCACTTCCTTCATCAGTGATCCTAGTTATAGAGACTAAGGAGTCAGCTGAGGACCTGGATAATGATTTATGCCCTGGTTCCAAGTTTTCCCTGCAAGCACTGACGTTGTTCCCTCCAGAGAGGGGACGTACCTTGCCAGTTGACAGGCTGACAAGGATTTTTGCCACAGTAACCCAGATAGTTCAACAATAGACCAAGGATGAGGAGACACCAGACCAAGAGCAGAGTATGCTCATGTATGTAATGTAATAGAACCACTGATAGCAGAACAATTCTGGTCATAGTGGGAGGGGAGAGGGAAAAAGTCATTATTATCATCAATAGCGTTTATTCAACACACGCTATTCACAGCATGTTTCTATGCTCCAGGGAACATATTAATAATAATAATGAAGCCATTTATTAAGCACTTCTGTGCCAAGCATTGTGTTAAGCACTGGGGTAGGGAACAAGATAATCATATCAGACACAGTCCCTGCCTCACAGGGGGCTCACAGTCTAAGAGTGGGGGAGATGCAGACATGCTATCCCATTTACAGAAGTGGAAACTGAGGCCCACAGAAGTTAAGTGACTTGCCCAAGATCACACAGCAGGCCAGTGGTGGAGCTGGGATTAGAACCCAGGTCTCCTGACTCCCAGTACCATTCTCTTTCCACTAGAGAAGTGGAAAAGGAGTGTGCAATCTAATGCGGGGGAGTCTGTAGACATACAACAGACAAATGGGTAAGAGCACAGATACAAATGATAGAGAAGTGAAAATTAAATAAACATATGAATAAACATATATACACAGTGGCTTGATGGATGATAGGACCAAGGAGGTTGGAGAACTAATTAGGCAAATATTCTTTAATGTGGAGGAGGGTTTTTGGAGGACTTTGAAAGTGAAAAGGAAAGGAAATGATTTGACAAGTTTTATAAAGGAGGAAGTTTGATGCTAGGGCAAAAGTGTGAGCAATGGGTTGGAAGTAGGATACTGTAGTGAGGTACAGTCAGAAAGTTAAAAGGTAGAATTGTATGTAGAACTGAACAAATTTTCATAGATTGTGGATCACATATTGGTCTTAGCATTCACATGTGGAGAAGATCTCACCATCAATCAATCAAGAGTACTTATTGAGCACTTCCTGTGAGCAGGGCACTGTACTAAGTTCTTGGAAGAATACAACACAATATAACAGACATATTTCCTGCCCATAATGAGCTTACATTCTAGAGGGAAAGACAGGTATTAATATAAATAAATTATGGATATGTACAGAAGTGCTGTGGGGCTTGTGGAGAGGTGGTGAACAAAGGGAACAAGTCAGGGCAACTCAAAAGGGACTGGGAAAAGAGGAAATGAGGTCTTAGTCAGGGAAGACCTCTTGGAGGAGATGTGCCTTAAATAAAGCTTTGAAGGTGAGGAAAGTAATTGTCTATTGGATGTGACATCATCTTAAAACATGCAAGCAATTAAACTTACTACTTGCATCTTCTCACTTTAAAATCTTCACAAACTACTACTTTGTGCAGAAGTCCAGAAAGAATGCAAGTCCAGGGCAACTTCCAGACCACTGCCCCTTTCTGGCTTGTAGATTGTAAGCTCCCTAAGGGCAGGGATCATGTTTACCAATTCTTTTATACTATATTCTCCCAATCGTTTAGTACAGGGCCCCACACCCAGATGGCCCTTCTTGCTACACTTACTCGGTCCTCAGCAAAGCCTCAGGTTAAGAAGTAGAAATGTACAGGGTGACATCAAACAGATAGTATAACCTAGCTGTGGGTACAACCAGAGTCCCAAGGAGAAACTTGTACTGGCTTTTAAGGTGGGAATCCCAGATGAGAAGCCCCAACCCTATTCACCTGGACCCCCAAACTTATGTGTATGTCTTTCAAGAAGTGCGGGTCTCTTTCCCTACGGCCCCATAATCAGAATGGCCTAGTGGAATGGCACAGGCCTGGAAGTGAGAAGGACCTGGGTTTTAATCCCAGCTCTGCCAGATAATACAAATAGTAATAATAATAATAATAATGATGTTGGTATTTGTTATGCATTTACTATGTGCCAAGCACTGTTCTAAGTGCTGGGGGTGGGTGGGGGGGTACAAGGTAATGAGGTTATCCCACATGGGGCTCACAGTCTTCACCTCCATTTTCCAGATGAGGGAACTGAGGCCCAGAGAAGTGAAGTGACTTGCCCAAAGTCACACAGCTGACAAGTGGCAGAGGCAGGATTAGAACCCACAACCTAATTCCCAAGCCTGGGCTCTTGCCACTGAGCCACGCTGCAGCTGTCTGCTGTATGGCCTTGGACAAGTCACTCAACTTCTCTATGCTTCAATTACCTCATCTGTGAAACAGGGATTAAGACTGTGAGCCCCACATGGGACATGGGCTGTGTCCAACCTGATTAGCTTGTTTCTACTCCAGTACAGTGCTTGGCACATTGTAAGCCCCTAATAAATGCCATTTCAAAAAAAAAAAATACCCAAAGACCCTGTTTCCATTCCCTCTGCTGTCTCAGGTTTTGTCCCCTCTCCCCACCCCAAGACCCTAATCTGCTTGATTCCCCATTTCAGATGTTCCCTGAGTGTATTTTTGGGAGGTTTATTAATCCAACATGAAATTATGCGCTAAATGCTGAGCCAAGCTTGTGCAAACAAGCGAGATCCCTGCAGGATGTTGACCTAAGATTTAACAGGGACTCGGAGTTGCTAATTTGTAGAACCACTGAAAGCATTGGAGACGGGGATTTTTAGACTCTGCCGCAATTGGGCTGCTAATTGAGTTTCTGCTCTGCGTGAGCCTGAATAGGAGGGAAAAGAACAATTCTCCTTTTTGTAGCTTCCAAGTCTCTAGATGACATTAGGCTGAAAATTGTGCGGGAAAACATTCTTATCCCTGCCCAGGGTAAATCTGGCCTGAACCGTGGTCTTTCCAGATGGGTGGAACTGGCATTTCTGCCCTGAAATCAGGAGGTCTTCCTGTTGGGCAAAGGCCAAGTAAATTGCCATGCAATTTTAAAATGTCCTTTGCGGGTATCCAGAACACTATTTTCTCTATTGGAAAAATTGTTTGGAAAATTAGAAGGAAAATATCATTTCTGAAAGCTTTCCCACTGAATAGAGAACAGTTGCCTTGGGGAAAGGGGGCATGTAAAGGGAACTGGCGCCTAGTGTAAGAAACATGAATAGAAATCTGACTTTTCAGAGTGGAAAGGTCACTAGGATAGAGGCTGGAATAAGCTTTCTTTTCTAAATTAATAATAATATTTCTCTCTTACTTTCCCACTTCAAATAATTTATAGGTCACAGTATTAAGTCTGATTCATACTGGTCAGCTTTAAGTCCTGTAATTTTATACATTATTTTTGGTCCTGAGGCAGGGAAAAACAAACCAAAAAACCCATGTCTTTCCACTTTGGTTTCCAAGGCCCATCTACTCAATTCTCAGAGGTAGGGGCATCCTAGAAAGATATGGAAGGGAAGAAGATGCCATTTTAAGGGTAGGAGCTCTGCCCTCAAATCTGGTGCTGTGACTTTGGAGAACCATGAAGAACAAAGACAGAGGAGAAAGAGGACTTCTTTTGAAACTTCCCTAGGGATGATCCCAACCCCAGGCTGATCCAATCATTGCTGCTATGAAGTTCTTTCTTATCATCAACTGACTGGTTTTTTGGCAATATTTTGGGCTCAAAGAGTTGGGTAAATGCTGAAATAGATTGGTTTCTGCCCCTCACCTCTGACTTTCATTTGCAGCACGGCAAGCTCCTTTTCCTACCAAATGCCCAGTTTGAAAACATAATCTAACTTTAGATGAAACGGAAGCCATTTCAATCTACTCAAAAGGGCCAGATGAATGGAACCGGTCTGTTCTCGTTTCTTTTGGCAGTAGGAATTTCCTCAGTCCCAAGCTCCAAAGAAAATATGAGCTGAACTTCTGGTCTGGAATTAGGAAATCATTTACTTCCTGAGGATCATAAACTGGGGAAGGGCCTTGAGATCTTTATTGTAGAAGCAGTGTGGCCTAATGGAAAGAGAACAGGCCTGGGAGTCAGAGGATCTGGGTTCTAATTCTGGCTCTGCCACTTGTCTGCTGTGTGACCTTGGACAATGTAGGACAGGTGCTCTGTCTGAGTTGATTAACTTTTATCTACCCCGCCGCTTAGTAAAGTGCCTGGCACATAGTAAGCACTTAACAAATACCATTATTCTTATTATTCTTATTCTTCTTTTTATTATTATTATCATTGTGATGTTGAGTTTCAAAGGGCATATGGGGGGAGAGAGACCCTGATGACAAATGAGGGATATTCTAGCTGGTAAAATTAGCTTAAGAAAGTGGCTTATGCTGGGATTCTCCAGAATGCCACAATGGAAAATACGGAATGGGGAATTGGTGGCAGGATTATGTCTGAATTTGTATAAGTTTGCTTATATCTTGCGGCCTTTTGGGGGAAATTTTGCAATGTTATTATTACCATTAAGGTTGTCACTTTTTAACTTTTCTTTTTAAAAAGATCCACTCAGATTCTCTATACTAGAACTGTTTTCCAGAAGTAGTGGTGACACACAGTTTGGAGAACAATGGCCTTGGAATGTGAGCCTGTTGGAGGCAGTCAACTACTCTACTCAGGATCAGTATCCAAATCCCCCATCCCTCAGAAAACCAATGCTGGTTCCACTTTACTCCCTCAGCCTGGCCACATCCCAAGAATGCCTAAGGACAGAAGCGGGGCTTCTGGGCACAGTTATAGCTCCCTGCCGCTCTATGAATTAGTCTACTGCCTAATAATCTCAGCAGGCCCAAATGAGAGCTGCTGGCTAAAAGACGGAGGACAAGGGCATAATTTATCAACAAACAGGGTGATAAAACATGGTAAAGGGGTTATCAAAGCCACAATGATCAAACTGTGAAGTTTACATCCCTAAAGGACTTTAGGAAAGACCAATCTGTGCCTGAGCACAGAGCACTGTACTTGGGAGAGTGCAACGGAATTAGATGAAAAGAGCTTACAATATAAAATAAATTACAGATAGGAGGAAGTAATAGAGCATAAACATACATACTTAGTGAGCCCTATGTGGGACAGAGACTGATAAATTTGTATCTAACCCAATCCTTAGAACAGTGTTTGATACATAGTAAATACTTAACTAGTGCTTAGTAAATGCTTACGTGGGATGTGCAAAAGGGGATAGGCTAGGCTATTAGAAATAAATCGGGAAAGACTTCCTGGAACTGATGTGACATCAGGAGAGGTCTGAAGTTGGGAGAGCTATGGTCTGTCAGTTGAGGCGTGGAAGAGATGAGTGCAGTGCACAGTGAGTGGGAGAAGTGCTTGAGAGGAATGAAGTGCCTGACCGGTAGAAAGAATCATTGATAAACAGAAAGGAGAGAGCTGACTGAGTGCCATATGACGATGCTCAAGAGTCTCAGCTTGATGCAGAAAGGAACAGACAACTACTGGTGGTTTATGAGGAGTGTACGGAGTGACTTTTTATTAAGATGATTTGGGCAGTAAAGTAAAGCATGGACTGAAAAAGGGAAAAACTAGACACAGACTGATGGGGAAGCTGATGCAATAGTTAAGCTGTGATGACAAGTAATAATAATAATAATTATGGTATTTATTAAGTGCTTACTCTGTGCTAAGCACTGTACTAAGCACTGGGATGGATACAAACAGAGTTGGACACAGTCCCTGCCCCATGTGGGGCTCACAGTCTCAATCCCCATTCTGCAGATGAGGTGACTGAAGCACAGAGAAGTCACGTGACTTGCCCAAGGCCACACAGCAGACAAGTGGGAGAGCCAGGATTAGAACACATTAAGCCATGCTGCATGGTGGCTGTTTGGATCAATCAATCAATCAATCGTATTTAATAAGCACCTACTATGTGCAGAGCCCTCTACTAAGTACTTGGGAGAGTACAATACAACAGAGTCGGCAGACACACTTCCTGCCCATAACAAGCTTACAGTCTAGAGAGATGGAGAGGAAGATGCAGATTCCGGAAATGTTCTAGAGGAAAAACTCACAGGACTTGTCGACAGACTGAATATGGGGGTTGAAAGCAGTGAAGCCTAAAGAAACAGCATGGGCCCCGGGAGTCAGAGGACCTAGGTTCTAATCCTAGCTCCACCACTTGTCTGCTGTGTGACCTTAGGCAAATCACTTAACTTATCTTGCCTCAGTTATCTCATCTCAAGTTAAGAGCTCCATGTGGGACATCGACCGTTTTAACTTCTTAGCTTGTACCTACCTTGGTTTTTTGTATCATAAAAAAAAGAGTGGAAGAGTCAAGGATAATAGATGGGGTGTTAGAGATGGAGAGGACGGTGGTACCATCAACTGTGATGAGGGAGAGTTCGGCCTTGATAGCTTTGATTTTATTATCAAAGTAATTGACAAAGTCATTAGGGATGAGAGATTGGAGAAATTGGGGAGCGGGGGGAGGGGGGCGTTTCAAGCACGAGTCAAAGATCTGGAATAGTGAAAGAGGTAGGGGATTGAACTAAAAGACCACTTGAGTGAGATCTTTTCTAGCTCTATGACACTGCTCATCATTTCAAAATCTTAACAGGCCTGCACTAAAGCTCAAAATGAATGCCTCAGCTCACTGAGAACCCCTAGTTGGCTCCTAAATTGTCTGTAGTAACGTGCTGGTTCCCTCAAATAATATAAACCCTGAAATACAGGTTTGTCATATTTAGATTTTGGATTTTAGTAGTGCAGGTTTCTTCTCTTCCCTCAGTTACCCAGTTTCAACCATAATAATGTACAGAGGAGAAATCTTTTATAAGCTGGGGTACCCTCATTCACCAAGTTCAAATGGCAGAAATGTATAGTCCCAACCCCGTAATTCTGATTGCCCCCCAACATTTGCTTCAGGCAGCCTTCAAATAGCCACTTGTGGGCAGATTTATAAGGAGTAGAAAAGAAGGGTGGTTTTGACAGTTTTTTGGCAAGCTACACTACTTTTGGCACAATGTCCCAGGCTTACAAGGCTAGTTAAAGCATACTGGCTGGAGAGCGATGGGTAAAGGGCTGAAATTAAGATCTCTCTCTCCCCACTCTCAGGATCCCAGGAGCAAGAGTTGATGTCCCTGGGCTTCGAGTAAGCTACTGTTGACGAAACAGCCAAGGAGCAATTGCGTTTGTCCCTTCTTCAGCCAAACTTTATTAGCATTGATTCAAAGGACTCAACCCTGGGAGGGCCCCTATATTTTCCCAATGAAATAAATTCAGGCGGCATCAGCCGCAAGCAACACAGACTCCTAATCCACATGTCACAAAGAAAAAATGAAAATCCTAAGCCCACGATTAGAGCCAACTCAACTTTCAGTGCCTGGCCATCGGCCCCCAGGGGTTCCTCATACTGGTGTGACAGCACGTGGCCCATATGTTGTGTCAAACGGTTCTCTCTGTGAACAATTGGACCACAAAACCATACTGTACTGCACTGAGCAGGCTGACTGAAGTTGCCTGCTTCTCACCCTGTGAGAAAGGCCCCAGGGAGCCAGAGACATTTATTACAAATCAGTGGTCTGTGAAATCACCAAGTTTATGGAATGGAAAAAAAAACGAAATTAGGTCTGTGTTCTAATTAAAAAGAGGCCCATTTGCCCTCCCTTCTGAAGCCTTAAAACTGAAGCAGCGTGAACGGCTGTCGTGGGACGTGGTGCCAGGTTGCTGTGGTACTGATGCCAGGTTGAATCCCGACTGGTACACCTTGGGAGGCCCCTGCAGTCAATCAATCAATCAATCAATCGTATTTATTGAGCGCTTACTGTGTGCAGAGCACTGTACTAAGTGCTTAGGAAGTACAAGTTGGCAACATATAGAGACAGTCCCTACCCAACAGTGGGCTCACAGTCTAAAAGGGGGAGACAGAGAACAAAACCAAACATACTAACAAAATTGGATAGCCTGGTTGCCTCTATAGCCAGTGTCTTTTTGATTGGTAAGAAAAATGCCTGGGTGGGTGATGGGGGTTTGCTTTCAATTGTAATGCACTTACTGTACATGCTGACAGTCTGTCTGTCCAGGGGAAATGGGGTTAAGCTACGCATTCCTCACCCGACTCCCTGTCACAAGGTCAGAGAAGTAGCATGGGCCTTGGGTCTAATCCCAGCTCTACCCTTTGCCAGATGTGTAATGTTGGACAAGTCACTTGACTTCTCTGTGTTTGTTCCCTCATTTGTAAAATGGGGATGAGATACCTGTTCTCTCTCCCCCTTAGACTGTGAACCGGGTGTGGAGCACAGTCTGTATCTGATCTGACTGTATTATATTTATCCCAACAGTTAAACACTGTGCTTAGCACATAGAAAGCAAATACCACTATTACTGTTACTATCGTTGTCAGACGTGGTTTTTCCCCAGAAGGGTTGTAGCCTTTAGGATTAACTTGGAATGGATAGAGCGACTGCACCTTTTTTAAAAAAAAAAGAAACCACGACTTGGTGAACAGCGGGGAAGGTCACACAAGACAAAACCATTTCTGCAATTATTCATCTGAAGACAAGGTCTCTTCTGGGTTTCTTCCTTACTTTTTGGATCTAATCCACATGAACTGTGCCATTTCTTCGGTTTGTACTTCCCAAGCGCTTAGCAGAGTACATTTCTTTCAGTGGGTGCTCAATAAATGGTACTATTATTACTGTTCCCTCACTTGGGGAAGCAGCATGGCTCAGTGGATAGAGCACAGGCCTGGGAATCAGAAGGTCTTGGGTTCCAACCCTGACTCTGCCACATGTCTGCTGTGTGACCTTGGGCAAGTCACTTCACTTCTTTGTGCCTCAGTTACCTCATCTGTAAAGTGGGGATTAAAGAGTGTGAACCCCACTGTAGGACAGGGACTGTGTCAAACTTGATTAACTTGTATCTACGCCAGCACTTAGAACAGTGCTTAGAACACAGTAAGTGCTTACCAAGTACTATTATTGTCATTATTAAAATTATTATTTGGATTTGCTGAGTTCTTGGAGTCTGTTTGCCTCTTTTAATCTGGAGTCAATATTCTCTGACTTTAAATCAAATGGATGAATGGTATGTCCAAAGATGTTGCTTTTCACGCTGGCAGATTTCGGCATAAAGTGCTAAAGAAAAAGTTGTCAAGGGCTGAGGATGTATCTTACTGAAAATAAGTCTAGAGATTAGCAACACATCTCTCAAAAATAGGATTAAAAAAAAAATTCTGGTTGGAATTTCCAATAATTTCTCTTAGTTGATCTTTTCTTTATTTCTTGCTTTTCAAAACTCTTACGTACAATTTCTGAAATGGCCCTGCTGAAGCAGTGTGGCCTAGGGCCTGGGAGTTAGAAGGTCCTGGGTTCTAATCCTGTCTCTGTCACTTGTCTGCTGTGTGACTTTGGGCAAGTCACTTCACTTCACCTCATCTGTAAAATGGGGATTAAGACTGTAAGAACCATTGAGAACACAGACTGTGTCCAACCTGATTACTTTGTACCTACCCCAGCGCTTAGAACAGTGCTGGCACATAGTAAGTGATTAACAAATGCCATCTACAAAAAAAAAGGCCTTCCTGAAAAAAAGCTCAAAGGTTTTACTTGTCAGCCCCAACCAGTAACTACATGTTTACTGAAGTAACTATTCTCTGGTAGGAATGATAAAGAAAATACACTCCAAAGCATTTTGCAAATAGAGAGTGCTATTAACACACAGCAAGTAATTATTACTATGATTACTCATAAAACCTCCTGGAAAGGAGAGAGAATTGGTAGATGATTAAGAAGGATCAAGATGCCGTAATATTGCTCTTTGTCATTAATTCATTCATTCAATCGTATTTATTGAGTGCTTACTAGGTGCACAGCACTGTACTCAGTGGATAACAATTATGGTATTTATTAAGTACTTACTGTGTACCAAGCACTGTTCTAAGCACCGGGGTAGATAATAAGGTAATCAGGTTGTCCGACGTGGGGCTCACAGTTTTGATCCCCATTTTACAGATGAGGTAACTGGGGCTCAGAGAAGTTAAGTGGCTTGTCCAAGGTCACACAACAGACAAGTGGTGGAGTCGGAATTAGAACCCAGGTCCTCCGACTGCTAAGCCCAGGCTCATTCCACTAAGCTATGCTGCTCTTGCACATTATATACTTAAAAAAGGCATTACATGATAAACAGGTTTTGTAACTAGACAGTAAACACACTTTCACCTAAGGAACAGAATTTTGAGTTATTCCACTGAAGGACATTTTATTCATTCTGTGGGCTTCATTACCCTTAAATGGATTTTCCTCCCAGTCAATCAAATTTAATTCACAATAGAGGTTCCACAGATCGAATGGACATCAATGTTTTCTGTATCTTAACACAGTGCTCACTTTCTTGCATTAGCTAATTCTGTTCATAACAATTAAAATAACCTAAATTCCCTACATCATGTTACTTTAAAGAAACATTAAGCTCTTTACATCCATTCTTATTTAGTCTCAACAATATCTCTGCGATCAGAGCAAGGATTTAAACAGGGAAACTGAGGCTCCAAGAGTTTAAATGACCTCTAAGTCATACAGGACTTTAACCCAGCTTTGCCAATACTTAGTCCAACCTCTTTTCACTAGGCAAGGATACTTCTCTGAAGAGTCACATCTCTATGTATGAATAAGGCGGTCATGGAGTGTTTTTAAAAAATGATCCAACCATTCGTTTTCTATACTCTTCGGAACTCAAGCAAGCTGAAGTATTTATTGAGTGCCTGCTGTGCGGAGAGAACTGTACTATGTGCTTGGGAGAGCATATTAGAATTAGTAAGCATGATCTCTACCCACAGTTAGTTTTAGATTCTAGCAGGGAAAACAGATGCTAAAATAAATTACAGGTAGGTGAAAGCAATAAAATATAGAAATGTTGCAGAGTGGATAGGTTTGTGAGTGTCCAAGTGACTAGGCGACAAGGAAATGCTGAAGTAACAGTTGCTGAGAGGACTACAGCGTTGGGGGATAAGAGACAAATCAGGGAAGGCCTCCTGAAGGAGACATGATTTCAGAAAGGCTTTGAAGATGAGTAGAATAGTGGCCTGTTGGATGTGAAGAGACGGCACGTAGTTCCAGGGAGGAAGTGAGTCAGCAGAAGGAGGGATGAGAGCAGAGACACAGTGAGCAGGTTAGCTTGAGATAAAGAAAGCGGACAAGCTAGTAGGAGAAGGGAATAGATAAGGAGAGGGATAGAGCTGATTGAGTGCCTTAAAACCAATGGCCAGGAGTTTTTACCTGATGGAAAGGAATAGCCAACTATAGGTTTTGATGAGTGCGGTGTTGCGTACAGAATGATATTTTAGAAAGATGATCCTGGCAGCAAAGTATGGACTGGAGAACGGAGAAACTGGAGGCAGAAAAATCAGTAAAGGAGGCTGTTGCAGTAGTCAAGCCAAGGCATGACTCACTTTAGGAAGGGCACAGTTGTAACACATATTACCTCAGCATTTTAACCACCTTTCTGACATACACTGCTACTCTTCACAGGCCAGTGGCAAATAGCTATTTGCCATGTCGTAATGATAATGTTCAATAAAAGAGTATGTTCGAGGCCACATATTACATGGAAGCCCCTCAAATACGAAAATGCCATCTTCTGGTCTATGTTGGTATAATTAGTAATTAATTCATTCAGGAAAAGCAGTCAAGAAAGCCTGCTATTTTTCTGAAATAACACTTCCTTAATTTCCCCCCTGCCCCAAATGACCACTCTCTTGGGCATTCTCTAATCTCAGCCTGCCAAGGCAAGGATTTCCTGAAAAAATCAAGACATAAAGGATGTTTGGAAGTCATAAGGAAGAACTTCGCGATTATCAGAAAGAACACACACTGTAAAAGGCTACCACTGGAGCGGTGAAGTCTCTCTCTCTGGGTATCTCTAAGAACAGAAATGACAGCCCTCTTTTGTGGATGGTTTAGTTCCCTGCCCTCCTGCTCCCTCCAGCTGGAGGTTGGAACAAGTATCTTCTCAAGGTCCTCTCTGGCTCTGTTATTTTATGATTCTATTTTCATTTTCAAATCAGCAAGTTTCTGAAGCCTAAGGGCCATCTTCCAAAGTAGCTTCTCTCCAACTGTTGCATCATTTGGTCAGAGAGGAACAAGTACATTCTTTGTCACTGATTCAGAATTGGAAGATTCTTTAGTATAGGGTGTCCAGATTTCAGTTCTGTGAATGTCTACACAATAGCTGCCCACTGAACTCTCCAATCTCACAGAAGAAGTCACTCAAATACAGGACAGCTCTTCCTGGGAAAACTGGACAAAGTGGAAATATATGGGGCGTTAGAAACCCTGTTTGAAAGGCTGGCTTTGGGTGTGAGTTTACTGACCTCTGCAGAAGTGATATTCAGCCACCATACCCCAGGAAGGTCAATCTTAAGTGAAACCATTTCTCTTTAATCTGAGCAGTGATCAATACTTTTATCCTGGGTGAAAATGTGCCCTTTGGGCACATAATTGATGCCCTCTAAAGGAAAGTCCTTAAAAGGCCAGGAAGAGATGGTAAGATACTCTAGTGCCCTCTTCCCACCAAGAAGCTCTCACAGAGCCCAGGCTCCTTTCATATTTTCTGGGGCCCTGAGTGCCCTTCCCTTCTCAGTTCACCATGGGAACCTCCGGCCATTCAGAGGTGCTAATAACGAAGAGAGAAAATTAGCCATCTCAAGAGTCCATTACAGGAAAGAAAAAAGCACAACTGAAAGGCAGTGGAGAGGAGATGACCTGTAGGAGTGTCATAATATTTAAACATCTCTCCTTTGCACTACCAGAAAAGTGGCTTGGAGGCGTATCTTAGTTGCAGAGATTGAATTACAGAAAAATAAAGTCTTAAACCAATAATTTAAGGCTTGTAGAAGGCCTGAATGGTCCCTTCCTCTTTACTCCAACTCTTGACCCCAAATTGAGCCCAAGGGATTCCGGCAAAGGATGAGAGGAGTAGGGCAGAACTGCTTCTCCCAAATCATGTGCGTCAAACTGCCCTTCTCACGTCATAGTCCCCCCATCTCCTCACAACCTTTCCAGTAAGCAGCAGCCACAATGGGGAGAGAAGAGGGAGTGACAGCAGCAGGCCTGTCTGTCAATAAGAGAATTTTCTCTGAGGCCTCTTGGCTGAAATTGCCAGGAAGAGATGGCTAGCTAGAGTACGATGAGCTCTCGTTGCATGGAGTCCCCAAAATCAATTTGTCTGACAAGAGGAATGTGTGCTTGTGACATCTGAATATTCACAGGAACTAGAATGTGCAGGCCCATCAAAGGAAAGTAAGAACTGGTAATAACAACTGCTAGCTGGTGCTACACCAGTTCATTACTATTGCTTTCCAGTATTATCCTGATACAATGAGATAATAGTCCCAGCACCCATTCATTCCAAATCTTGGGGATGTGGACCCCAAGTTTTGTTTTCATCAGTCTTCACCTACACTCAGGCTCTGATGTAGGCCAGAGCCTAAACCCCAAATCTTCTTCTGGTCACTTATGTTCGACTTCTTTTCTCCTCAATTTGAATTCTGCAGTTCCTTCTTTATAATCTCCTTCAACCCCCTTATGCTTTAATTTGTCCCAAATGCAGCTGCTCAACCTCCTTAAACAACACCTCCAAGAGGCATTCCATGCATAAACCTCACCTCTCTATTCAAGGCATCCCCCCAGTGGATTCTAAACTCCTTGAGGGTAGGGATTGTGCTTCAACTCTTCCATGTATCTAGTATAGTGTACAGATTAGGAAATCAAGAAAAACTGATAATTTTTTTCAGGTTTGGTCTCTCAACTTAAAAGGATTGTGTAGAGATAGGATTGGTTTTAAACTTTATCATATTAAAGGATTAGGAAATTTGTCCTTTCACCCTAAGAGGAAAAGTTGTTTAGTCACAAGAAAACACGGCTAAGGGATTACAGTGGCAGCTATTATAAGAATGATGATCTGCCTAACTAGGTAAGGAAAAAAAATGAGGCAGTGGACATAAATGAAAAGAGAGTGATGGGTTTAACACAAGGAGAACCTTCCTTGTGATTAACTCTGGAAGAGGTTTGAGAAGGTTTGAAAGGATGATCTTTCTGAACGATCTGGGAAATGACCTGCCAAGAGCAGAATGTACTGAATGACCTCTTGGATACCCTATGGCTGTACTATAAGGAGGATCATGACAAACTATTGGGTTCCCACAGCTCTTTATCACTTGGCCTGAGACTCAGATGGGTTGACCTGGGAAGCAACACAAGACTCCCAGAGATTAGATTATTGCTTTCCAGAATTGAAGTGCACCACTGAGCTACTTCTCACCACTAAAAAGCTGAAAAGAACCAGGGTCCATAGTGTGCTAATTATCCTCACTGAAGGAAATGAGGCTAGATCCCTCTCAAATGATCCCATCTAGTGGTTCAAGCAGAAAGCACCATTGCCTAGGTGGGCTGTTGTTTTTAAAGTAATTTGTCAGGTGGGTGTTCAATATTCTGGCCAAACCTCCACCCCCGCAGACAAAGTTTCCCTGAAATTAGTTCTTTCTGGTCACGGTATGCCTTGTTACTCAGTAGTCATAATGTCCCCAGGAATAGTGTGAAAGTTGGGAACATGTCAGTGAGTTTATCCATTTCTATTTCCTCAAAGTTTGGTAAGTACAGAAAAATACCCACAAAACTGGATGTACAGAAAGGCGGCCAGAGACATTGGGGATACAATAAAATAATGGGAAAGAATGTCACAGATTACCTAAGGCAAGTTAAGAAATCACAGAAATCAAGTCACAACACAGGACCCTACAGCTTCCCCCAACAAAACTGAGGCATGGCAAGACTCCTGTTCCGGCTCCTTCTTCTCCCTCTGCCTTTACTCGTGGTTACTGATGCAGAAGCAGGAGCATAACAATACCTGGGATATGAACTAGAAGGAAGAGCAAGGGAGAGAGGGGAAAGTAGGAAAAGTGAAGGGTGCTATCTTTCCATAGCTCTAGAAGATGACAATTTAGAGTGGAGTTCTTTTTGAAACAACAGTTAGGGCAGAAGTCTGCAGCCTTTGACGATACGGAAAATCCCCTACATAATCCACCTCAAACGTCCAGATATTCATTCCATCATTCTTTTCCTTGACACTTATAATATGAACCAAACAAGAAACAAAGAATTGAGGCCAGAAGGCAGTCTCTCACTGCAGCATCTTGCCACTCCTCACTAAACCCACCACCACTTTGGGCATGCATTTTTCTGTCACATTTGCATCCTGTCCTTTCAACCACCTCAAACTTTTGCCTTCTAACACCATGCAAACGTCCACCCCCTATGTCCACTGGATGTAGGGTAGTCTTACCCTGTATTAGATCACAAGGTAGTATGTTTTGAAACACTTTCAAACAGGTCTAGCTAAAAGGTAGGCCGGACAATTACAGGGGAGGAAAAGACCAGATGAACACAAAACCCAAAGGTAAGGCGGTTGATTTTCCTACACTTGCTAGAACCTATTGATGCATTCTGAGAGGAGTTTAGCTTCAGTGTTAATAGTGAAAGTCTTCCACACCCTTCTGGGTGAGCTACAAATTTCTTCACAGGAAATGCTGGGAGAAAAAGTCCCTATTAGTCTGGTGTGATTTTTTAGACTCCTGTTCCTGCCTGGTGTTTCCCAGGAACTTGGCTAGCAGAAGAATTCCACAGAGAGGTATTTCTCTCTGCTTAAGCTAAACCTGGGATAAAAAGGATGCTACTCTGAGCTAACTGGGGATTATGTGAGCCTGAAATTTCTTACTTTCATTTCCCCCAGCAAAAACTTTACGGTACCCAAGTGACCAGGCATATGGTGAGTGGATTTTGGTAATCAGGCATTCAAGTTTCGCATTTGCAGCTTTAAATCTCAGGGGCTTTACATATCATTCTGTAAATCTCAGTTTTGTATTTTCTGTTGGTGTTCTTTCCGATCTGTAATAGTGAGTAAATCTTGACTTTGGTCATTATTCTGTTTGAGAGTCTAATAGGTCCATAATTACTGAGATCTTTATGACAGGATCCTGGCAGGAATTCCTAATTCCACATTTCCTTAGATTGCTCTGAACGCCAGATGGTCATTTTTAGTCATTATTTGGTGTCATACAGCTCTGTGGCTCCAAGCTCAATCTAATGAAGGCTCTGTTTCTGAAAAGAACACCCTAATATACTCTCAATTGTTAGATTAAAAAGACAAATAGAGGTTCGAGAAGCAGAATGAACATTATTCGCGGCAACGTTAGAATCTGAGCCTTACCAGCGCTTGTTCTATAAGAAGGCAGAACAAAATGGCGTTTCCCACTTCCCTAAGACTCTGGAACACATCAGTTTTCAGCTCTGCATACTCGATGATGTCCTTCAGCTGGTGGTGGAAAAATTCCAAGATCCCTAGGGACGTGGAGAAGAGAGACCATTAGGAAAGTAAAAGCTGTTTTGTCCAGCTGTCCTAAAGCTGAAATGGGCCAACTGGATGGTCAGAGGCCATAAAATTGCTTGGCAGTGAAGAAACTAGACAGAAGAAATAAACATACTTCATTCCTGGCATCAACCCATTTCTCCTTTGAGTAGCAAAAAGGTAGACTCCTTACCTAAGCCCTGCAAAGGGTAAGTGTGGCACTTGCCAGAGTCATGTCAAAAATTAATCAATGACATGTACTGAGTACTTACTGTGCACCCAAAGAGTTGGTACAGATAGGTTCCTGTCCACAAGAGCTTACAGTCCACAGGGAGAGACATATGGATATGCATGTAAGTTCTGTGGGGCTGCAGTGAATATCAAGTGCTTAAGGGGAACAGATCCAAGTGCACAGACACCCCAGAAAGGAGAGGGATTCAGGGAAATGAAGGTTTAATTGGGAAAGGCCTCTTGGAGGTAATGTGCTTTTAATAAGGCCTTGCAGGTGCGGAAGTGGTGGTCTGACATATATGAAGGGGGAGGGAGTTCCTGGTCAGAAAGAAGACATGGGCAAGGAATTGGCAGCAGGATAGATGAGATCGAGGTACAAGGAGTACTTTGGAATTAGAGGAGGGAAGTGTGCAGGCTGGGAGTGGGTTGTGTTTTAGGAGGAAACGAGTGAGTTGACTACTCAGTGTTTTAAAGCCAATGGTAAGGAGTTTCCGTTTGATGGGCAACCACTGAAGGTTCTGGAGGAGTAGGGAGATGTGGACTGAATTTTTTTTTTAGAAAAATGATCCACGCAGCAAAGTGGAAAGAGATAGGAGGCAGGGAGATCAGCAAGGAGGCTGATGCAGTGTCAAGGTACGATATGGTAAGCGCTTTGTTCAGCATGGTAGCTGTTTGGATGGAGAGGAAAGCGCAGATTTTAGCAATGTTTTGAAGATACAACCAACAACATTTGACAAATATTGGTTATGTGGACTGAATGAGAGAGATAAGTCAAAAATAATGCCAAGGTTTTGAGACAAGATCATAACTGTGACTACAGAAATGGGAAAGACAGAAGGAAAGAAAAGGATTTAGGTGGGAAGATGAGTTCTGTTTTGGACACCTTAATAAGTGGAGCAGCGTGAAGCAGCGTGACCCAGTGGAAAGAGCACGGGCTTTGGAGTTAGAGGTCATGGGTTCACAGCTCTGCCAATTGTCAGCTGTGTGACTGTGGGCAAGTCACTTCACTTCTCTGTGCCTCAGTTACCTCATCTGTAAAATGGGGATTAAGACTGTGAGCCCCCTGTGGGACAACTTGATTACCTTGTATCCTCCCCACCACTTAGAACAGTGCTTTGCACATGTAAGCACTTAATAAATGCCATCATTATTATTATTATTAAGTCTGAGGTGTCGGTAGGACATTCAAGTAGAGACGTCTGAAAGCAGGAAAATTGTCAGGGATGGAGAGGCAGATTGGGAATAATCCTTTAACTTCCAGGCCCAAGCTCTTTCCACACTGCTTCACAAACCTAGCTATTGAGGTTTCTGCTGCAGAGCGAAGACCATATACCAAACTCTTGATTTCCTGACCTAATCCAAGGCTGGAATTTATCATTGCTCTCAAACATTCCTTCTGAACTGGGAAGAAGCGCTTAGTACAGTGCTCTGCACACAGTAAGCGCTCAACAAATACGATTGGTGATACATAGCCTAGTATTAAGAGCCTGAGAGCCAGAGGAATCAGAGGAACTGTGTTCTAATCCCATGTCTGCCACAAGTCTACTGTGTGACTTTGGGCAGGTAACTTAACTTCTCTGTGCCTTAGATTCCTGAACTGTAAAATGGGGATTCAATACCTATTCTCCCTCCTACTTAGACTGTGAGCCCCTGGCACAGGGACTGTGTTTGGCCTGTTTAGAACAGTGCTTGACGCATAGCTTAACAAATACCAAGAAAACAAAAAACAAAACCTTAACCTCAACTCCAAGGGGCCAAGAGTTGAGGCATCATGTTGTCATTAATATGGATCAACTGAAAATCATTTGTGGGTCCCTGGATGATCTTATTTTAGTAGTGAACTTGCTTAAAGCTGACCCAGAAGGGTCACCCATTCTTAGATTAAGTTGCAGAAAACAGGTGCTCACTAAAGGATTTCATTTTTCTCAGCTTTCCAGAGTAGGTGGGACAGTCAGCAAGGTAAAGGAAGGGACTCCTAGGTGGGTGAGTAAAAAAGTCTGTCAGGCTGATGAGCTGGCATCTGGGTTCCCTGGACAGACTCTGTGGTGGGAAGAGTGATTCAGGCCTCCTCAGATATTCTTCTCATCTACCTGGGCAATCCGCACTATTGTCTGTGGGACACTGGGCATTTGTATTGTTCCAGAAAGATTGATCGTGAAAATGGCTACATCTGTTAGAAACTCCTCACTTCTTACAGAGTTGCCATGTCAATACTAACCTGGGGAGCCATACTCATGGCGGGGCAAGCGGCAAATCTTCGGCATCACCTCTATCAGTGTCTTAACATACTGGAGGATGGTCCCCTGTAGCTGGCAGACGAAAAGAAGAAAGACAAGTCATGGAACATTTCCTCCCAAACAGATGTAGCTAGTTGAACACTCCATCAGTCTTAAGTCTTAAGTCTTAAGAGCACATGCCCTCTCCCACCCCCTAAAAGAAGCAAGGGAAGTGCATGCTCCCATCCCAGACATGTCATGGGACTCACTTGTCATGTCACCACTGCCAATCTACCCATTACAATCATTCTAGGAACAGAAGGCCTTTGACATCTCACAACAAGTGCTTATAATGATTCCCTTTCTGTTTGTCGTGGAGTCTCAAACTATAGAGCACCTGAGATACCCTCAAGATACAGAGGAAGGACTTCTTTCAGATATAAAAGGGGCAAAACACACACTTAGAATTTTAAGAAAATGTTTCAAATCTGGATCCCACTCTTTAATGGGAAGGTCTAACCCAGGTCTATTTCCCAACTATCTCCTCAGCACTCTTGGACTGATTACATACATATGCACTCACAACTACCCAGACCACTTTTCATTCATTCAATCGTATTTATTGAGCGCTTACTGTGTGCAGAACACTGTACTAAGCACTTGGGAAGTGCAAGTTGGCAACATATAGAGACGGTCCCTACCCAACAGCGGGCTCACAGTCTAGAAAACTTTTATTGTTATTGACTTACCCACCCTATTATTTCAGCATTTATCTAGATAACCATTTTTCCTTTTTCTTCTTCTACTAGTATATCATGCTGTTTATGACTCTCCTGCTAAAGTCTAAGCTCCTTGAAGGTAAGGATTAAGTCTTCTTACACTGTTGTACTCTACCAAGTGCTTAGTACAGTGCTAGGTACACAGTAGCAACTCAATAAATACCAATGATTGATCAAATTCCATTTGCTTTTTCATTAGTCTGTGTGCCCCAAAGGACTCTATACACTTGCCGAGTTGACCTGGAATGTAAAGATTGGACCTCTCTCATATTTCATTTCTACATCCACTGCTCACTCCCAAGTCAACCTCAGTACTGTACTTTTGCCCCTCTCTGCTGTCTAAACAAGGCTCCCTTAAGCCTAGATGAGAAGAAGTCTTAATAGCGGAATCCGAGTTGTCCCACTGGAAACGGTCAAACTCTAGATCTGTTCTGTGCTTACCAAGCTTTTGACGATTTTTAGAAGTTCCTCCATCACCACTGCAATTCCCTGGTAGCCCAAGAGCCTGCAGATGGTCTTGAAATGCGGTGGCCCCACGAAGTTTCGGTAGGAGCTGTAGATGTGGCTGTATGCAATGTTCAGAGGCTGAAAGAGAAAGATATATAAAGTGAAGGCACGGATGTTATTGAGTTACTGAGTTTTTGGCACAGCCAAATGTGACACTGACATTTTCTATCTGTGGCAAAATGAACACTGCTGAGGTGAAGTGATTTTCTAGAGACTTTAACTGTCAGTTTCACCATGCTTTAAATGTTGAGGAATGTTTCTCTCTGTTCTTCTTGCTCTCTGCTTCCCCCACAAAAGAGATATAGTAGATTGTAGTAGAGAAACAGCATGGCCTAGTGGAAAGAGGCCAGGCCAGGGTGTCAGAGGACTTGAGTTCTAACCCCGGCTCTGCCAACTGTTTGCTGTGTGATCTTAAGTAAATCACAACTTCTCTGTGCCTCAGTTTCCTCACCTGTAAAAAAATGGGGATTAAATAACTGTTCTCCCTCCAAGACTGTGAGCCCCATGGGGGACAGGGACTGTGCCCAACCTGATAAACCTGAATCTACCCCAGTGCTTAGAACAGTGCTTGACACATAGTAAGCACTTAAATACCATAATTATTATTGATCATGCCAATCCCATCAGCATTGATTTTTCCAGGACCAGCTTCTTTTAGCTACTGCTGCTGCTCATCATGGCATTCACATATAAGGAGTAATTCTTTAGGGGTGATGTGCTGGGGACCAGCATGCTGAAAAACTTCCTGTGCTGAACAAATAATATGCGGCACTGTGAGACAATCCTGATGATCGTGAACTCTTTAGACGCTTAATAAAAGAGCTTCAAGATCCGGGGGTCACCAATAGGAGTAACTCTTAAGACAAGGCAGCGATGAAAGCTCCTTGAGGGCAGAGAACAGATGCAGGATCCCAAGGACTCAGAACAGTCTTTGCACTCAGTAGGGTCTCAACAAACACCACTGGCTGATTGATCTATGTTGGTCCACTTAAGCTGCATCCACACATGCAAATTTGTCCAACTCAAGTCCCAAAGTACAAGGATATTTCAGGCTAAAAAATCCAACCACTTGAAACCTCCTGATAATTCAAGCCAAATTATTCTATTGTTTCAATTATCTAGATATTTTGCAGATACAAACACTACCACAATCATTACTTTTCTACTGCTGTTAATGATGATGGGTTCTCCAATTAACAAAGATAGAAGGCCCAAAATGATTAGAGTGTAATCTCCTTGTGAGGAGAGATCCTATCTTCTACCTCTACACTGTAAGCTTGTGGTGGGCAGGGAATGTGTCTGTTATATTGTTATACCGTACTCTCCCAAGCGCTTAGTTCAGTGCTCCGCACACAGTAAGTGCTCAATAAATACGACTAATTGATTGATTTTTATATTCTCCCAAGAAGAATCACCATCAGCAGAGAGATGGAGCTCAATAAATACTATAGATTATTTAATTGCAGTGCTAGTGGTTTTAGTATCCCCTCTGAACTACATAGTTTTCAGTCAACTCAGAACTCTGCTTTCAGGAACAAGTGAATGCCTTGTTGATGATGACTGATACGGCACGGAGCTTTAAATTTACTGATTTACTTTTAACCAGGAGATTCCTATCAGTGGTGATGTAGAAGATTCATAAATTCACCTTAAAAGCAAAACATCTGAAATTCATCTCTATTTCTTGCAGCTTCCTAAGATCAGTCAGCAAAAGGTTTTGATGAAGTGGAAAATCATTTCCCTTGTTTAGTAACTGTCTTACTGACAAAGGGCAATAAATGAACAGGAATAACAAATGTAATAGGTAAGTGAAGGAGGAAGTGATTTCTGCCCCCAAAGAATTTGTAAATTGAAATAAATGTACTTGTGAATTCAAATCTGCATCTCATATTTTTGGTCCACGTTTTTCCGGTTTGGTTGGAAAAGAGACTCTTTTTCAGATTTGTAACAGCTTAATTATTTTGTTCAAAATACCTTTTTATATGCCTAGTTCATATAAAGTATTTATTTAGTCCTTGAAAATAACAATACCAAAAAATACTCCAGGCCAGCTGAATTACAGAAGGAAAAAAAATGTGATCTGGTTCCTGTTTCAGAGAGCTGTGGCTCTTAAAAGAAAGTCTTAACATTGCCTCTGCTCTCCTTGCATTTCATACCTTGCATCAGAAGATGTGCGTTCTTGAGTGACATTTATTTCTGGATCAGATTTGGTTATAGTTGTTTTATGGTGGGAGTACAGAAGTGCTCTTTGAATACAGGGCATTTAGGAGGCCCTGCAGCTAGAACACCAGTGGAACATCCCAAGATCAACTATGTCAATCAAGATGATTACTCTTACAACGATTAGTTGGAAACAGTTCCTTCTTTATCATCAAACACATTTCTGCTTATAGAAATCACCTGGAAATTTCACTTCCAAATCTGTAGTAATCAGTTTTTCTATGTGGTAATTTCACTTTCCATTTCTTACTGGGATTAGGAAATCCCAGCAGGAGCAGCAGGAGCTGGGGTCCTGAGAAGTGGAGTATTGTAGAAGTTTGGTTCCTTAGTCTTTATAAATGGGTGACAATTTCAGTCTGGCTTCCTTTTTTCGTATTTTTCACCCACACATCAGAATTTTGTGCTTCTAACATATATGTTATTTGAAGAACCCCATGTAGTTGAGATCCTGAATTTTATTGAAGGGTATGGATTGTACATAATGCCAAGAAAATGTTTGCAAAGTTGGATCTGTTTAAATTACTCTGCATGGCACCCAGTAAAATGGCAAAGGCCATTTGATACAATTTGATGGTGATGAAATTCTACTATATTTAAAGAATTGGAGAGTGTGATATGTAATCAGAGAAGACTTTTGATGGGGGTGTTATATAAGAAGTTTCATATTGGACATAGTAATAATAATAATAATGGCATTTATTAAGTGCTTACTATGTGCAAAGCACTGTTCTAAGCACTGGGGAGTTTACAAGGCGATCAGGTTGTCCCACGGGGGGCTCATAGTCTTAATCCCCATTTTACAGATGAGGGAACTGAGGCCCAGAGAAGCAAAGTGACTTGCCCAAAGTCACCCAGCTGACAAGTGCCGGAGCCGGGATTTGAACCGATGACCTCTGACTCCAAAGCCCGGGCTCTTTCCACTGAGCCACACTGCTTCCCCAGGACATGTAAATGTATAATAATTGCTCATTGTAGATTTACTTACATTCAAGATAAATGTATGTAAATATCTGCTTGTGTCATTAGCAAGTGATACCCTGAAACCTCAGGACAGTCATTTAGGTGGCCTGCCTAGTCTTCATAATTAAGTATATCGGAACAGAACAAAAGCATGGCCCAAAAATGCAGGAATTGAAAAACAAAAGAGATCAGATGATGGAAATCACAGGCTGTACTCTGCTTATTTTAGAGAAAGAAGAAAATGGTTTAATATATGTATTACATATATATACATATATATGTATTAATACACACACACACACACACACACGCACACAAATCCCTAAGACTGGTGTTTCCTGATAAAGCCTGTTCCTGATTTACAAAATATTTCTGGATATAGATCCAGTCCCAGTCAAGGTAATGGGGAGCTATTCAGCATACTGACAGCCTGAAATAAAAGATGAAGTCCTCTCCTCAGCTCCAGCTTCACTGCCAGGAAATCTGTGCCTCTCCCATCCAGTGTAAGACTAGGCACACTTTTATTATTATTGTTACTATTCTTCTTATTATTAGTCTCTCTAGATTGTAAACTCCTGGACCCTTCAGGGAAGGCCACTGGGGTGGCCACCACCTTGGCCCAAAAGATGGACCACAACTTCAGCATGAGCCATGACTCTAAAGGCTGCTGTTGCACCAGTGCTGAGGAAGGAAGCTGCGTCATGGCTATCACCACAGGAGAATCCTAGGCTTCCTGGGGCAGAGATCATTTGAGGGGAAGGATGGGTAAGGACTGTTTTTCTCCCTGTTCTTCCCTGTTCTTCCAAGAAGGCTCTAAGGCAACACTTGGAGCTGACTTTGTCAGGGCACCTGGGAAGAACAGGGTGAAATCCACCAGTGCTACCGCTGCAGGGTAGAGGGAACCTACAACATGGCAGAGAAGCAGCACGACCTGGCGGAAAGAGCACAGGGCTGAGAGTCAAGGGATCTGGGTTCTACTCCCGGCTTCACTACTGATCGGCTGTGTGACAGTGGGCAAGTCATTTAACTTACCTGTGCCCCACTGTCCTCAGCTGTAAAATGGAAATTAAATACCTGATCTTCCTCCCCCTGTGACTGCGAATCACAAAACCTAGTGGAAAGAGCTTGGACCTAGGAGTCAGAGGACTCGGGTCCTTATTCCTGGCTCTGCCAACTGCCTGCTGTGTGACCTTGGGGAAGTCACTCAACTTCTCTGGGCCTCAGTTTCCTCACCTATAAAATGGGGATTAAATCCTCCTCCCTCCAATTTAGATTATTAACCCCATGATAAACTTGAATCTACCCCAGGCTTAGAAGGGTGTTGTACTCTTCTAAGTGCTTAGTACAGTGCTCTGCACATATTAAGCACTTGATAAATACCATTGAGTGAATGAATGAATGAATAGTTCTTGATACATAGTAAGCGCTTAACAAATCCCATAATAAAAACTGGAGGAAGGAAAAATAAGAAAACGCACTTGCACAAGTCTACCAAGATTACTGTTCTTCTTGAGCATTTGGGTTGTGCCCTTCTCCACAGTCATTCCCCAAGCATTTGGGTAATGCCCTTCTCCTCAGACATTCCCCTCTCACCACATCCAATATCCTTACCCTGGAGAACAGGGCACTCAGAAGAAACACCATGATTCTCTATGAAGCACTATCCCAAAACCAAAGACCCTCAACTATAAACACACACACATACACACACAAAAGGCTGGAGAGTCTCTGAAAAAGATGGGTTTAAAATACGAAGTTTACAATTTGTACTGAATGCAGATCTGTGGTTTCAGCAAGTTCTGGAGACTATGATTTAAAGAGAAGTGAATTTTAGGAGAAAGCTACAAAATCATCTTGAAACAGCGCAACTCCTTCAAAATCACCAGGCCACCCGTTGCCCTTCAAACCACACCCACAACAAACACATGCAGGTGGAAACACAATTCATGCCAACACACAAAGGCTTCCCATGAGGGCACTCAGTCTAACCTGTTGACTCAGCTGGAGGTTCACCCCTACATACCCGGAGGTATAAAGATGGGAAGGTAGGGGGTAGGGCATTTTCTGATGTGGTAAAGAAAAACATAAATGAAGCATGGCACTATCATTAAAATCATATCTTGATTTCTAGTGGAAAAGTCACCAATTCATCTACCTTCATCATACTGTACGCACCTTGAAGACAGGAATCATGCCTTTAACTTATAACTCCTATGGGCAGGGATTGCATTTAACCAATCTGTTGTATGGTACTTTCCCAAACACTTAGGTCAGTGCTCTGCACACAGGAAATGTTCAATAAATACAACTCATTGATTGATGCCCCTAATGTAGTATTCTGCATACAGTTAAGCACAATACTGATCATGATGATGACAAAGATTTAATAATAAATATTACTGCTTGCAAAACCAATACAAATATCTATACAAATATAGATCAATGATACAAATACAATAATACTACTTAGCTGTGAGTCCCAAGTGGGACAGGGACTGTATCCGGCCTGAAACACTAACATCAATCCCAGCACTTAGAACAGTGCTTGACACATAATAAGTGCTTAACAAATACCATAAAAAAATGCAGATCATGACATTGATACTTTCTTGATTGGTGTTGAGGCCCAGAGTCCCAGTAATTAGTTGGACAGAGCACTGTAATTGTCAGTGATTCGGTTCTGCCCATCCAGATGTCCAAATATGCCATGAGAGACACCATTACAGTTTTTCTGAGGCCTTCACAGAGCCAGAACCTGGGAGGAGAGAGTCAAATTTGTGATTGTGGATGATTAAATACACATCCAGTTCCACATCCAGTTCTAAGTTGACTCATCTATATTACTAATTAGTCCGGGTTCCTAAAATAGGATTCATGGTAACACGGACCAGAGAGCTGAAACTCACAAAATGATGTGAGCCCCAGGTGGGACAGGGACTATGTCCTGATTAACTTGTATCTACCCCGGTGCTTGACAAGTTCTTAACAAATAAAATAATAATAGTAATAATGATGATGTTAAGGAAAGGGGAACAGGACAGGAAGGGATATTCTGATGGGGAAGAAGTAGGAGTTGAAGACTAATGGGCTGGTAATGGAAGCACAGAAATGGAAAAGGGGATCCCAGAAATTTAGATATCCACTATACAGGTCTGAGAGGAATAAAGTGGGGAGACTAAGAACACAATAAAATGAGGGCAAACATGGGGTTCATTTTTCAGCAGCTCTTTTTTCTCTTTTAACGAATATCAATCTATTCTTTTGGCTTTGGGGACAAATGCTCTCCCGTTCAGCCGAAAGCTTTCAGTAGACCACTGACTGGCTCCTTGAATGATGCTTGACTACAGATTCCTATTGGTTGCTATGCTGAATGATACTGACTGAAGAAATGTACAGTGTAAGCCTTTGGAGGGGCAATGGGCGTACTCGGTCATCAGCGAGAGAGACATCAAGGAGGACACTGGCTGGGAAGAGGAGGGAAGGCATCATTAATCCTGCTTTATGTCCACTCTGCCTCTGAGGGTCTGAGAAGTAACTGAATAGTTCTCAAGTACCAGGTAAGAGAAATGGCCTCTTCAGTTCGAGTCCGTCTAGAGAGTGTGTGGTGGTGTTTCAAACAACAGAGAAATCAGGGCACTAACAATGAAAAATGGCTTTTAAAAAAAATAGAGGGAGAAAAAGAGAATGTGAAAAAAAAAGTAAAAGAGAAAGGCGAGTGAAGAGAGTGAAACAAGGATATAGTTAAAGCTTTTTGCCCACAAATTAGGGATTATTGTCAGAATCCTGGAGAAAGCTGATGAAAGTTTCTTCATGAGGAAACTCAATCTTCCTAGTGAAACTGAGCCAACTCCCATGCACACAGCAGACTAATAATGATAGCATTTATTAAGCGCTTACTATGTGCAAAGCACTGTTCAAAGTGCTGGGGCGGTTACAAGGTGATCAGGCTGTCCCATGGGGGGCTCACAATCTTCATCCTCATTTTCCAGATGAGGGTACTGAGGCACAGAGAAGTGAAGTGACTTGCCCAAAGTCACACAGCTGACATTTGGCGGAGCCGGGATTAGAACCCATGACCTCTGACTCCCAAGCCTGTGCTCTTGCTGCTGAGCCACGCTGACTAGAATAGCAAGCTCACTTCAGGAACAAAATTATTCTCCAAAGGAGATTTGTGGGAGAGCTTCCTAAAGGGTAAGTCAACCAGTCCCGAGTCCATCTACAAATCCTGGGATCTGATTTGGATTTCTCTAGAATGGCCAACAGGCAGAAATGCAGGAAGAAGAGAGAACAGAGAAAAAAGAGAACAGACGATCCAAATGATTCCAGAGAGATCAAACCGGGCAGTGTCCTCACTTTGGTTGTCACTGAAAGATCGGGGAACTAAGTTCACAAATAGTCCTCTTGTTCAGGATGGCTGCTATTGCCTGTTTTTCCAGCTGCCACAAGGGCGTGAGCGGAATGCTGTTTGAAATGGAAAAACGAAAGATTCATGACTGAAATAATTTTCCACTAAGTCCACAAGAGGCAGGAAAACTGGGGGACAGAACCTATCTGATCAGTTAATTTTTTTTAACATTTAACAGTCTGATTTTTATTCAACCTCAACAAAATGAAACTGCTTTCTTTTCAGGTACAAGAGAGAAAAGAGGATGATATTAGGGTGTGTGCGTGCATATGCTGTCTCATTAGGATTCCTCAGTGAAGCAACTTTTAGAACAGGAAGTCACACAGGTTTAGGACATTTGACAGGGAGAGACAAGAAAGTGTGATGAGATTTTTCCAAAGACAAAGAGTACTGCTTCCACCAGAAGCTCCCTAAAAGCAACCTTCTTCTGGGAAGTGAGGTGAGAAGGAAGAGGTAAGTTTAACAGTTCCCACTATTCTACGCAACAGAAGAAACACATGTTTGCCTCTCATCCACCTCACTCAGTGTGGCAACCATTTCTTCCTGATCAGTTCCCCAACACCTGTCAGTGGAGGAACATAATAAGGAGTTACTGTGCTACCTTCCTGAAGGCTCCTCATTGACTAAACAGTTTGGCTCTACAGGTTGAAATGCTGTAAATATCTTATTGCCTTGTCCTACTCTTAACAGAATCTGGATCCCAAAGAAGCTGTGAAACAGGAGTTAAAGTCCTCTCTCACATTACAGAGTGGGTTACATTACATTGGGCTTAGTACAGTGCTCTGCACACAGTAAGCCCTCAATAAATACGACTGAATGAATGAATGAATTGAGCATAGAAAAGAAATCAAATGTGAAATAATTTCCCATTGAATTTTAATAGGAGTTAGGGAGTCACAGAAAAAATGCCTAAAGCTTTCTGGGGCTCTGCTAATCTCCTTCCCTTAATTAATGTTCCCTTATCAACTGTTCAAAATTCACTGTGCAAGATAATAGCATAGAAATAAAAATCAAATCTGACAAAAGATCACATTCTTAGTTTTTGCCATCCATCTCATATTCAATTCATTTTCCTGGAACAATCCCCAGGAGACCCTTGCCATTGTCAGGATTGTGTCCAAGAGATACAATTTCCTATTTCTCTTTGTAGTGATTGGCTTCACTGGTTCATTGAGACCTTTCTTCAAATACAAATTAATCAGGGTCCCCTCTCACCCATCCTCCAATACCGAATCTAACGAAAGATCCCCTGGGCAAACCAGACAGCTCCCTGTATTCTTTACTTGTGATGCATTCAACCGAATGGGAGAATTGAGACTTTTCTTTTCTAGTACATAGTAAGTGTTCAGCAAATACCAACAAATATCATGCTATCAATGGGCATAAAAGTGCAGAATCAGCACTAGCACCATGAAAAAGCAGAGATGGGCCACCAAGATAACAGAACAAAGGTACTTGGAAAAGCCCTTACTGAGATCATCAGTGGCCAGAGTGCAGCACGTCCTGTAGTAGGAATAGGAAGAATAGGAAGAACTCTGTACTAAGCACAGGGAAAGAGTAGATAAGTGGGACTCAGTCCCTCGAGGGGCTCACATTGCTATTCTCTGCCCGTGATTTCCACCTTAATAAAGGTGACCTCATGTGTGTGTCCGATTCTTGATTCCCGTCTTGATTTCAATGAACCTCTTCTAAGCCTGGTCCCCAGAATCCCTCATTTCCCAGCTCCCAGATGAGGCAGCACTGCTAATAATAATAATAATGGAATTTATGCGCTTACTATGTGCAAAGCACTGTTCTAAGCGCTGTGGAGGTTACAAGGTGATCAGGCTGTCTGGTAACTGAGGTCCATAGAAGTTAAGTGTCTTGCCCAAGGTCGCACAGCTGACAACTGGCAGAGCCGGGATTTGAATCCATGACCTCTGACTCCAAAGCCCGTGCTCTTTCCACTGAGCCACGCTGCTCATCTACGTGACCTACTGTCCTGGTTCTCCCCAGCTCTGCTGCCGAGTCCCACCTAGCCCACGGTGACCACTGACCTTGGATCCGTAGAGGTAGTAAGGCTGGACGTTAGCAGGCTTGTCCCTCTGAGGTTCCTGGGTGAAGGGAATGGCTGTTCGGACAAACCTAGAGGAAAAGAGGAAAGAGGTCGGAGTTAGCTAAAATCAGAGACATGCACCCGACAAAACCTCAGATGATTCCCTCTGGACTGTAAGCTTGTTGTGGGCAGGGAAAGGGCTTGGGAGAGTACAATGTTGTTGTCGTATTGTACTCTCCCAAGTGCTTAGTACAGTGTTTTGCACAAAATAAGTGCTCAATAAATACGACATTCAATAAATGAATGGCAGGGAACATGTCTACCAACTTTGTTGTACCGTACTCTCCCAAGAACTTAGTACAGACACAGTACATGAACAATAAATACCACTGATTGATGACTCCTGTGATGACTGAGGATGACCCGCTAAAATCCTCAGCCCAGAAAGTTATAATTTGCAAGGAGTGAAATCTACTCAGCCCTGAAGTAAGATGGAGAGGAAATAGATATCATTTAGTAAATACAAATGAATGAATGAATGAATAAGTGGGCTCTTTTCAGTTTCTTCTTTCATTCATTCAATCGTATTTATTGAGTGCTTACTGTGTGCACAGCACTGTACTAAGCACTCAGGCCAGTTCTCACTTAGTGGGCTAACAGGATGTATCTCTTTGTAAAGGACTCTGACAAAAGAATAAGGTAGCACCCCACTGGGACTGTCTGGCTGAAAAATATGGGAGGCTGCCACCTGGGAGTGTAAATCAAATTAATTTAGAGTCAGAGGCAGCAGAAATAAGACAAAATAGCAAGATCTGGTTGTTGTGCTCCAAGATGCTACTGACAGTGAATTGCACATATGGGGGAGTGTTTGGCTGAAAAGGCAAAAGTGGGGCCCTTAATCCTGCCTGCACCAGGCTCCCACAAAGACTGTCCCCGTTGGACAATCATGCTTGTTAATACAGTGCCTGCGCAGTTTGCATTTTTGCCATCTTGTCTCTGGAATGGCAAAGCACCCCACTGGCAGGGGGGATAAAAGCAAACTAGATCAGCAGCAGTGACAATTAGTGTTTACAGTGTGTGGGAGTGGGGGTGGAGGGGTGTGTGTGCACATGTGCACACATTCACGTACCCTTTAAAGGTTCTTGGTGCACTTCCAAAATTATCTCATTATTGTCAAAGAGCAAGTAAAAACCTTTCATATCACAGAGAAAGAAATGGAGGCTCACCATCTTGAAGGAAGGAACCTGCCCAAAGACGCTCAGCAAGCTAGTGAGAGAAACACGAAATGGAACCCTGGAGCCTGCACTCTGCCGACCCTACCACCCTACACTACCCGAACGAATTTCTCCAGAACTTTGGAAGTGTAATTGATTTTGAAATACAGAAAAACGAGTGTGTGCATTCATACCTGTGCATGGGGGTGAAGGGGACATGTGTGCAGGGATCTATTTGTGTACGTACATGAAAATATTTTTAAATCATGTATTATAAATGCCTGTCTACTTAGATCTGTTCTCCAGTGAAATTTCCTTACCGATTAGTGGAACCGTTGTAACAGTAGTTGGGAAGAAAGTCGAAGTTCAGCTCCCAGAAGACGTGCAGGGTGATGCGGCCGTAAGGTGCTGAGACATTGTGATTGGCCTCTCGGAACATGGCGTCAAAACTGTCCAGGGTCATGTGTTTGCACAGCAGTCGGTGAGTGAGGCGGTTTATCTCCAATAACCACTCCAATTCCTGTCCCAAAGGAAGGAGGAGCTGCAGGTTACTTACTCGTGCCTATGCTTGAGCACTTAGATAGAACTGGGTCGCAATCCCCATACTATGATCTTGGATCTTTCTGGCCAATGCCAGATAGAGAACTGGTTACTTAATATCTGGTGATTTCAGAACCGTCTATACAGGCAATCTGAATAATTTAAACGAAAGTAGATTTTTTGCCAAGCCTTACTATTCAAATTTTCTGTGTGAATAATTCTGAATTATCCACTGGGAAATAGCTTTGATGAAAGCAGCACAGACTGAGAGAAAAACGACCTCCAGAGAAAGACCACATTGAAAGTGAGGAATAAGGTATACAACTAAGCCTGAAAAACAGACTCTAATTCTGAGCGCTACAGCGATGTTGAGAATTGTGGGTCTGAAGTGGACAGGACTGAGGTCCTGAAATTCATCAGATTTCTTTTAATGGTATTTGGGTTTTTTTATGGTATTTGTTAAGCATCTATTATGTGTCAAGCACTGTTCTAAGAGCTGGGGTAAGGCACAGTTCAATCAGGATGGACACAGTCCCTATCCCATACAGTGCTCACAGTCTAAGTGGGAGGGAGATCAGATATTGAATCCCCATTTTACAGTTGAAGACACTGAGGGACAGGGAAGTGAAGTGACTTACCCAAGGTCACTCAGCAGGCAAGCGGCAGACCTGGAATGAGAACCCAGGTCCACTGACTCCTGGGCCTATGCTTTCTCCACTAGGGCCCAAACTCTGGCTGAGCTGGCCCAGATGAAGCACTTAACTCTGTGGCAAGCACTAAACACTGAGGTAAAGACAAAATAATTAGGGTGGACACAGTCCCTATCCCACACGGGGCTCACAGTCTGCTTGGAAATATAGACAATGTGAAAGACTTTGCAGGCTAAAATGAACTACACTTTTCCTTACCGGGCAAAAGGAGAATTTCCTGGGACTCAGTATTCTGGCATTTCACAGAAAGAGTGAGAGTCTTGGTGGGTCAACTTACCTTTGGTTGACGAAAATCAATCATTTGATGCCACAGCAGGGACTATATTTCCTCCAGAGAAGGGAGGGGGAACTTAAGATAGGTCACAAACACAGTCCAAATATTTTCCTGTGGAACCTGACACTCGTTCTGCACTTTTCTGTAATGATTTGGGGTGGGGATGAAAGTGCACTGCGACAGAGCAGCTAGAGACATGTCTCTCACTGAATTTTATTTCTGGGAAAAGCCCTTCTTTCGGCCCAGTGGAAAAAGCCCTGCTCTGGGGGTCAGGAGACTTGGGTTCTACTTTGGTTTTGATTGTCGGTGCTATGTTGTCAGTGGTAAAAGTTTCTAACTGAAGAACCATTCATTCATTCATTCAATTGTATTTATTGAGTGCTTACTGTGTGCAGAGCACTGTACTTGAGCACTTACTGTGTGCAGATCACTGTACTAAGCGCACAGAAAATTACAATACAACAATAAAGAGAGAATCTCTGCTCAGTAATGACATTCCATGCGGCAGACTGGTCCAACAGGAATCCTGACAAATCACTGGCTACCAAGGTAAGTGCTAGTCGAATTATAGCACTACAGCATAGCATCAGAACTGTACTTAGTTACTTTGGCCATAAATAGGTTTTGCATACAAATAAACCTTTGCATGTATTTTACAATGACCTGAACCCTGCCTGCCTACTTACTCTGCCCTGCATATGCCCCAATGGGCACCTGACTGGCTGAGGAGAGGGACAATGTGTGCGTGTGTGTGTGTGTGTGTGTGTGTGTGTGTGTGTGAGAGAGAGAGAGAGAGAGAGAGAGAGAGAGAGAGAGAGAGAGAGAGAGAGAGAGAGAAACACTGTGCAAAATGTGAGCACTTTAATTCCCTCACACAGCTTCTTGGTCCGAAAGTCTCAGGTCTAAGTTTCCTCCATCATTCCCAATGCTTTTCTGTGGACAAAAAATCCTCCACTTTCACCTTTTCCACTTTCATTTCCAGCTTCCAGAACTGTTCTCATTACTCCCATTTTGGTCAGATCTCTGACAGCAAACCTGAGACCACTGGCTAAAAATCTGTCCGTTGCACTTCCACACACCCCACGTGCCCCCCACATCTCCGCCTGCTTTTCCCACCCGTCTCTGCCCATGATCAACTAGGCAAGTGCAGATGCTCAATGCTTCTCTTGGGGAAACTGAGAACCTACTGTAGTGTCCCCCCTGTCCTTGGCCTCTCACTTGAACCGAACTGATCTTACCACAATGGAGGTCAGGTCCTCACTCTCAAAGCGACTAATGGCCTGGTCTAGGGATTTGTACATCGCAGCAGAAATGCGTTGGGTAATGAGCCTGTTCAGGTCAATTGACCTCCCTAGGAGCTGAAGAAAAGACAAAGGTTATTGACGTTTCAATAGGAAAGGAAGCCATTGCACTACGGACACTGATCCAGTTCCATTCTCAGAGCCGACGGCCTCAATGTACCAGATGCCATCTCACTTCCTACTCAGCCTGACACACCCATAAAGGTTTCCACATACAACAGATTTCTTGGCCATGACCTACTCTTCCATTATTCCTTTTGTCACATTTTCCAGGAAAATAACATCCTAGAGAAATAGAGGCTGATTTCCAGATAGGGAAAACTGACCCCAGAGCCTAATTTGGGGACCCCAGCATTAGCTATCAGATGATTGTTGTCCTTTTATTACCCTGCTGGGGGTGGAAGGGTGTTTCCACTGATCACTGGGGGCTTCTTACAATGAACTAGCCCTGATTCTGGCTGTATATCCTGAACAACATTCCCTGGAATCTCATGGGTAAATTTTCTGGGGAGCTGGAAATAGTTATACCATTTGTCTTTAGTCTTATAATAATAATGACGATGGTATTTGTTAAGTGCTTACTGTGTGCAAAGCACTGTTCTAAGCCCTGGCGAGGTTACAAAGGTGATCAGGTTGTCTCACAGGTGGCTCACAGTCTTAATCCCCATTTTACAGATGAGGTTAACTGAGGCACAGAGAAGTTAAGTGACTTGCCCAAAGTCACACAGCTGACAGTTGGCAGAGCAGGGATTTGAACCCATGACCTCTGATTCCAAAGCCCATGCTCTTTCCACTGAGCCAAGAAACAAATTGTTTGCTAAAGGCATGATTATTTGCATTTGCCTTTTATTTCTCTTCCTCAAAAATGAATATTTTTGAGTTATTCTGAGTTAATTCATTTCTCTTCCCCTTTGGAAAACCTTATCATCCAAAGGCCTGACTTGGCCATTCATGACTCTCTACCTTCTGTTGGCCAAAAGGCTAGCCTGGAAATGGACTGTAACAGACACGGAGGGGAAGAACGAGAGTCCTTTTTGTGTGGCTCAGAATAGCACACCCAGATATGGGGCATATAATCTCCAGGAGCATCTCTAGCTCAGATCAAAAATTTCCCTGAGAAATGTCGACAGTTTAAGGCCGTCTGGAACTTTTAGGCGAGTGAGAGTAAACTGTTTAAATAGAGACCTTAAATTTATCTTGGGCTTTTTTAGGGTGTTTCTCTCCCTATAGGTTCTTGACTCATCTTACAAATTCAAGCTGGCACTCAGGTTCAGCTCAGGGAAGATTTCACTGCACCTGACTCTGGGATGGACAGGGGAAGATTCTCTTCAGCAGGATGGCAAAAGTACAATGTGGTTTAGGGCCAACGGTCCCTCTATGAGGCATAACAATAAAAAAAACTGGTATTTGTTAAGCGCTTATTATGTGTCAAGCACTGCTCTAAGTGCTGGGCCAGGGGAAGGGGGGAATACAAGCAAATTGGGTTGGATACAGTCCCTGTCCCACATGGAGCTCATAGTCTTAATCCCCATTTTAGAGATGATGTAACTGAGGCACAGAGAAGAGACTTTTCCAAGGTCACACAACAGACAAGTGGTAGAGTCAAGAATTAGAACTCATGACCTTCAGATTCCCAGGCCCATGCTCTATCCACTAGGCCATGCTGCTTCTCTATGCAAGCCGAGGGTTTCCTGGAAACCCTTAACTCACATTAGCCCCCTCAGGCTAGTCTTGAGCTTCCAGGACTGAATGCGGCAGCGGTACTGTGAAACAGCATCATCTGGTTAAGCGCTTAGTACAGTGCTCTGCACACAGTAAGCGCTCAATAAATACGATTGATGTTGATGATGATGATCTGGTTCTGTGGCACTACTGATAACACATCTTTCCAGAAGTTCAAAACTTCCGTGTTCCACCTGCCCTCCTCTCCCTTCTCCACTGTGCTCCGTTTGGGGACCAAAATCTAACTGCAAGCCAGCCCCCAGCTGGGGTGTAAAACCAATTATGGGAGGGAACATTGGTAAAAAAAGAAATCTGGAATTTGATTTGGAATTAGGCTAGAATATAAGCAAGCTGGGAAGCACATGCAATATTATGACATGATTGTATTAGAGATACTGAGGATGCTTTACATTCTCTCTCAGTGATCTCAGACTGGGGCCTTTTACAGACCTGGGAGATGCCAGTGTTGAGTAAGACATAGGGCTGCCTTCAAACTTCTGGGCACCCCTCTGGCCTCCCTCAGAATTCCTCTGCCCCAGTTACACCCTTTTCTTCACAAGTAGGACACTGTGGAGGGCAATTAAGTAGGTGGCTTTCTTTCATCATACCTGGACATGTCTCTGTTTCAGAAGTGTTTCGTAGCGGTTGGATGGCGGGTACGGAATAATCACTCCATAATTTTTACACTCAGCTCGGAAACGTTTATCTAGAAGAACACTGTAAGATAAACACATGCGCTCAGTAAATTCCACCACTCCTAATTACCCCTTAACACCATGAAAGCTTGGATAAAATATTTCCCAAATAAGATTCTATTTGGATTAATTTCTTTATATAAGGCACTGGGGGTGAAATGAATCTGTCTTACCTCTCTCCTCCAAGATTCAAGAAAGACTATGGACTTGCTATTCCTAAAGTTTTAAAATACTGTGCCCGAGTGGAAAGAGCACCAAAGTGGGAGTCAGGAGACCTGGATTCTAAACCCAGCTCTGCTACCGACATGCCCTGTGATCTTGAGCAAGTCACTTAACCTCTCTGTGCTTCTGTTTCTTCAACAGTAAATTGAAAACACAGTACCTGATCTCCCTGACCCTTAGACTTTTAACCCCTTGTGAGACATGGACTTTGTCTGATCTGATTATCTTGTATCTACTCCAGCATTTAGTACAGCACACAGTAAGCACTTAATAAATACCATTAAAAACAAAATAGACGACCACCTAGACTGACAGCTTGTTGTGTGCAGGTAACATGTCTACCAACTTTGTTTTTTTTTTAAGCACTTACTATGTGCCGGGAACTGTACTAAGTGCTAGGGTAGATACAACTTAATCAGGTTGGACACAGTCCATGTCCCACGTGGGGCTCACAATTTCTGTTATAGTGTACTCTCCCAAGAGCATAGTATAGTGCTCTGCACACAGTAAGTGCTCAATAAATATCTAGACCAGATTACAAATGGGGTTTCTTCTAACTGGAGGATGCTAGGATTCTGAGGATGGTCCTTCTCCATTTTACTATACTTTACTCCAGGATAGGGGCAATCTAAAAGACAGGTTATGTACTGAATCCAAATATCCTACCTGACAGGAGAGAACCATTGAATTTACCCTTTAAGCCCAATCTAGCTATGACTGAGGGTCTATTAATTGCTCAACTGTCCCTGAAAGACGGAGAAAGATGGGAAACATGATGATGGGGAAACGTCCTGCTGTTGGGTTTTTAGATGTTACATTGGTTGTAACCTTAGAAGCAGCATTAAAGTGCAGGGACCTGGGAATCAGAGGACCTGGATTTTTTTTTAATGGCATTTATTAAGCGCTTACTATGTGCCAAGCACTGTCCTAAGTGCTGGGGAGGTTACAAGGTGATCAGGTTGTCCCACGGGGGGCTCACAGTCTTAATCCCCATTTTACAGATGAGGTCACTGAGGCCCAGAGAAGTTAAGTGACTTGCCCAAAGTCACACAGCTGACAAGTGGCGGAGCTGGGATTTGAACCCATGACCTCTGACTCCAAAGCCCGCGCTCTTTCCACTGAGCCATGCTGCTTCTCATCACAGCTCTGCCACTTCCCTGCTGTGAATCTTGGGCAAGTCACAACTTTTCTGTAAAATGGGGAGAAAATGCATATTCTCCCTCCCTCTTAGACTGTGAGTCCCATGTGGGACAGGGACCGTGTTCGACCTAATGATCCTGCATCTATCGCAGTGCTTAATACGGTGCCTTTTTTGTTATGTTATTTATTAAGCGCTTACTATGTGCCAGGCAGTGTATTGAGTGCTGGAATAGATACAAGTTTATCAGACTGGACATAGTCTATGTCCCACATGGGGCTTACAGTCTTAATCCCCAATTTACAGATGAGGTAACTGAGGCACAGAAAAGTGAAGTGACTTATCCGAAGTCACAGAGCAAACATTTGGAGGAGCTGGGATTAGAACTCAGGCCCTTCTGATTCCCAGGTCCATGCTTTATCCACTAGGCCACACTGCTTCTCAGTGTTTGGCACAGAGTGAGCATTCAAATAATAATAATAATAATAATGAAATAACTCTACCCAGTGGGATCGTATACCTGCCAGCCATTGCTTTGTAGTAGGCAAAGATCTGATCTGCCAGCTTGTACACAAACTGATCAAAACACAGGTTCACCTATTGGAGAACAAACAGGAAATGTTATTGGCAGCTGCCTTGGTTTCACAAAAGCAAGAACTGTTGCATTTGAAAACCAGTGATCTTTCAATGGGAACCCAACAGTGAGGGCTCAAGTTCACATGCAGGAAACCAGACCCGTGCCTTAAACACACCTGGCTTCTCAGATAGGCAGGCAGTAGAGTTCAAACAGAGGATGTGGTACGTACATTAGGGAGGAACAATTTTAGCAAAGCCGGTACATAACCAAAGCCCTTCAGCTCCCCTACTGTACCCTGATGATTTGGAATGAGCCAAAACCCCTAACCTGTGGCTAAGTATATTTTTCTTTCAATTATTTATTTTCATATCCTTACTAATTATATATGAAATTTGATTCTACCCTTTCCATTTCCCTCTCTTTGCTCATCCAATTCCTTCTCCTGACTTTACCTTTCTTTGCTGTCTTCTTGCACCTCTGGATAAGTTTTTCTCTTAAACACTTGGACTCCAAAATACACACTGAATCACCTAATCATTTCAAGAGCTCACAACCTTGGTGAGCTTGTAATGCTCCATCCACTGGGAATAATGGTTCCCATCAGAAACAAGGGATCAAACTAAAAACTCTCCGGTAGGAGCAGGGAATGATAGGGATAGTCCTTTTTGAGAGAAAGGGAGTAAGCTCTTTATGCACAACTAAAAGTAGGTAATGGAAATAACTGTGAAGGAAATAGGTTATACTTGGGTGTTTCCCCTTTCATTCTTTCTAGCAAGACATAAGACTAGTCAGATCAGGAAAGCTAAATTCGTCCTTGGAACTCTGATTTTCCTTTAGTGATTGAGCTGCCGAACAGGAAGAGAATGAGTCCTGAAGCTTCCAACCCTTAGAGATCTGCATTAGACATTTGTGGTTTGAGTTTGTTTTCCCCCACCAGACTGTAAGCTCCTTGTAGGCACGAATCACATCGTCTAACTCTTTACTCTCACCCAAGCACTTAGTACAGAGCTCTGCACAAAGCAAATACTTGATAAATACTCTGATGGATTGATTTTCCTTTTTTTTTCCTGATAGCACACTGAAGCAAGCAATCAAAAATTAAATCCGGGGTTCCCCCAGTGTCAATCAATCAACAGTATTTATAGAGTGCTTACTGTTTGCCGGACACTGTACTAGGTGCTTGGGAGACTACACTATAGCAGAACTGGTAGACAATGGGCTTACAGTCTAGAGACTAAGCAACAAAGAAGTAACTCTCTGGAGTCACATTTTCAAAGTCCTTAATCCATCTTTTCCTTTCTACTTAGAAGTAGAGCTTTCAACTGTCAGGCAGGTAAAGCTCAGGACTGACCTCAGCTTCAATCTCATCATACAGGAACTGCTTTTTAAACTTGGTCAGAGCGTAATACGCACTGTCGTTGTAGAGATCCAAGGGGTACAGCACGTACCTTAAGAAGACAAAAAAGGCCATTAGTTCAGAAAACTATCTCCCTCTTAGCTCAGAAGGATTTAAACTCTTGGAAAAACACAAAGGATAAATGATAGCTTTTGCATAGCAGCAAAACACAAATGGAGGCATGTTTCCATTGGTTTTGGTCCAAGGAGAAGTTATCATTTTCCCAGTGAATAGAAAATGAGTGGGTCACTCCTCCTAGCAGTGCTAAGAAGCAAGCATTAATGATGTTATGATGCAGATTAAGTCACCATACGAATGAGCAACAGCCTACAGGTCCAGAGCAGGGGAAAAGTAGGTCAGAGATAAGAGAACCTGGATCAAAGGCAAATGTCAGTTTTAAGTAAAATGAAAAATTTGACCCCTAAACAGTACCGGTCTTCTTAACCTACTGATGCTCCTCATTGTCCTCAGAAACATGATGACTATTTTGACAAACTTTCAAGAGCTGGCAAGACTTTTTAGTTGATATGCAATGCTGAGCTAAGTGACCTTCTTAAGGTCACACAAAAAATCCAAGGAGAGAATCCAGCAGTTATTTCTTCATTTTATTTTGGACATCTTCCCAGAACCCCTGGCCCGAGCTCTGCCTTAGAGGCTCAATAACCTCTCCTCCACTCTCCCAACTGAGAATACTTGGCTCAGATGGGCTTCATTGGCAGTGCTTGCTCCTCTCCCCAACCTTCCCCCCTTCAGTGTTGGCCTAGATTCTTACTCCATCATGGAAGGTTCTTTGGTTTCCAAAATATGATCTGTTAAAATCCAGGGCATGGACATCTCTATGGGGAACTGGATCCGGCGGCCCATGGTCAACTCTAGGAAGAATTCTCGGAACCAGAGCTGGGACAGGTCACAGCACTGCTGCAGAGCTTCTGAAAGGACACAAGGGAGAGGGCAGAAACATAATGTGCTGGATGGAATGCTGCAGCCAAGCCTATAGAAAAAACTATTGTTCCATTCATTCATTCAATCGTATTTATTGAGCGCTTACTGTGTGCAGAGCACTGTACTGAGCGCTTGGGAAGTCCAAGTTGGCAACATATAGAGACAGTCCCTACCCAACAGTGGGCTCACAGTCTAGAAGGGGGAGACAGAGAACAAAACAAAACATATTAACAAAATAAAATTTGTGCTTGAGTGAGGCATCCTGGGAAATAGTTCCCACTTGGGGTCCTGGCTCCTATGTTGCCCTCCCTAGTCCTCAGAGCAGCTGCAAATGTAGAAAATATTTACATGTTGAGGGAAAGTATTGAAGAAGAATGCTTAAAGTCTTAGGCTAAATGTCTGTGACTATAGAGAGCAATTTTCTACCTGTCTCTCCTTATCCCTACTTTTCTTCAAAATACAAATATTCTATATGCACTTCCAGCAAATCTGAAAATAATACCAATAGTAATAATAATTGTGGTATTTGTTAAGCACTTACGATATACCACACACTGTACTAAGCACTGGGGCAAATACAAGCAAATTGGGGTGGACAAGGTCCCTGTCCCACATGGGGCTCACAGTCTTAATCCCCATTTTACAGATGAGGCAGCTGAGGCCCAGAGAAGTTAAATGACTTGCCCAAGGTCACACAGCAGACAAATGGCAGAGCTAGGATGAGATCCCAGGTCCTTCTGATTCCCAGGCCCATGCTCTACCAACTAGGCCATGCTACTTCTCATTAGGTCATGCCGCTTCTCAAATACGATGGTCCTCTCAAAGGCCAAGACACTCAGTTGGAAGCACCCCGACTTCTCACTCCTTTCTATATTTATTTATTCCTGCAGCAGAACTGCCCCATTCTAAGGGTCCTACTCTTCTTTAACCTCATTCTGTGAAAGCTGGTCAGGCCTAGCCTAAGAAGGCCTGAAATCAAAGATAACAAGTTGCAGGAACCCAGCTGGAGCTGTTTATTCAATGGGACTCTGTGTGTCAGCCTTGTTTGGAACCGGATATTATTATTCATTCAATCAATCATATTTATTGAGCGCTTACCGTGTGCACAGCACTGTACTAATAACTTGGAAAGTACAATTCGGAAACAAATAGAGACAATCCCTACCCAACAATGGGCTCACAGTCTAGAAGGGGGGAGACAGACAACAAAACAAAACAAGTAAACAGGCATAAGTAGCCGATATTAAGTAATCTACTGCCATCTTCATCAATGTGGAGGTGGAACGGAAATTGCTGGAGTAGCATGATTCACCCCTGATGCAGAGCTGTGCAATCAGCCCCTTCACCTGAAGACTTGTGCCACAGAACCATCTACCAAGTCTGGGAGAGAATAGGTATGACAGAAAAGAGCTCCTCACATTTTAGGATGCCTCTGGGGACAGAGACACAGATGGCTGAGCTTTTGTTCTTCCCACCTGCCCACCCCACATTTTTGAAATGGGAGTGGCACAGGCTTACCGCTTATGTTGAGCAAGTGAGTAAAGAAGAAGGATTGTTTGTGGAACTCCTCGATGGCGAGAACAATTGGTCCATCCAGGCTGCTCCTCAAAGTCTTCTTGGAACCACTTTTGTCGGCAATGAGGGACTCTAGCATAGTCCTTACCATATATAGCTTGAAAAGACAGAAATGACCAGGAGTAGGTAATGGGTATCAAAGAATTAAGGGAGAAATGCCTCTATTCCTGGATTGTCTGTTGTGCTGGGGCCTGAAGACATGGACTTGAACTGGAGCGTGATTCTTTCAGCAGATTCACTCACTGACAAAAATCATCATCATCATCATCATTTTTTTTTTGACTGCTTACCAGTGCAAAACACTCGATGATTCAATAATAGGGTGGTGGCTTTTACTCCTGAATGAAGCAGATCTGGTGTCTTGTCCTATCTGATGGCCACTCCACCCCCACAGCTGGTGACCAGGTTTGCTCCACCCTTCTCCGGAGTCCTCAGCACCCCCTTATCCTGACCTCTGGAGCCCTCAGAGTAGTTGAAAATGCACAAAACACTGTCTGCCTTGCAAGTCTAAACTGCTTTCCCTTCAGTTTCTCAAGCTCCCTGCTCCTGTACTTCTAATTCCACTCTTCTCCCACAGCCCCATCCCTCCCCAGCCAGGTTGGCCTGATGCCCACAACCACAGTGGTTTATTTAATTAAACAGTCACACCAGGAGAGTCTGATTATGGTTGCTGGGCTGGCCTGGTGGGCAGCCTGAGTGTGAGAGGATGGCAGGGAAGCGGGGGAGGAGGGGAAAACTGGGGGTCATAGAAGTGGAAAAGAAAAAGGAAGTTTTAAGGAGCCACAGGAAGAACTGAGTGGGCAAGGAAGGTGGGGGACAGGAGGGGACGGATGTCAGCAATGGATCACTTGCTAAACTTGCTTCATTTAAAAGTAAAAATACTATTTGCTTGGAAACATAAGATAGGAACAGAAGACAGAGTCCCTCCGCTTAAAGAGCTTATACCACCTTGGGTTGTCCAAATGGATTTTAAAATCCTTAAAGAGCTTATACCACCTTGGGTTGTCCAAATGGATTTTAAAATCTGAGGACTTTCCCCAGCAAAGAGGGAAACTGATTAGTTCTGCAACATAATAGTAATAATTGTGGTATTCAAGTGCTTACTATATGCCAAGCACTGTTCTAAGCACTGGGGTAGATACAAGGTAATCAGGTTGTTCCACGTACAGCTCACAGTCTTAATCCCCATTTTACAGATGAGGTTACTGAGGCACAGAGAAGTTAAGTGGCTTGCCAAAGTCACACAGCTGATAAGTGGCGGAGCCAGGATTAGAACCCATGCCCTCTGACTCCCAAACCCGTGCTCTCTCCACTAAGCCACAGCAGAAGAGCAAGACACTGTAAACAGAAAAACCCAGGTTCTAGTTCCAGCTCCATCACTTGCCTTGGGTAAGTCATTTCTCTGTACCCCACTTTCCTCATCTGTAAAACGGGGATAACTCCCTATTCACCACCCTCCCCCAAGACTGTGAGCCCCACGTGGGACAGTAGCTGTGCCCGATCAGATTATCTTCTACCTACCCCAGCATTTAGCACAGTGCCCGGCACACAGTAAAGACCAACATTATTATGTGAAAACTGTCACTGTGGAGAATACCTGAAGTAAGGTTTGACGCCTAAGGTCAAACCACTTCCACTCCCTATTCATGAATCAGGTCGGGGACAACCCCAGCCTATAGGACCCTAGGATAGTCAGAGCCCTGGAAGCCCCTGGGGTGATCACAGCAGTGCTCAGACCATGATGGAGGTTTGAGTCTGCTCTAGTTGGGCCTGGCTCACCCTGAAGACGGGAACGGAAACTTGAAATCAGGATCAGGAACTCCAAGCTTGGGACAGAGACGGCCCATCTGGGGCTTTCCAGATAGAGGCAAATCCTCCAGTTTGGACCTGAGCTTTGGAGCTGGGACTGAACCAGGTGAGCTTCACGGAAGATGGGGTGAGGGGCTGGAGGTAAGAGAGGAGGCAGGCGCTGGTGAAATCAGGATCAGGAGCTCCAAGCGTCAGACAGGGGCGGCCCATCTGGGGCTTTCCAAATAGAGGCAAATCCTCCAGTTTGGACCTGAGCTTTGGAGCTGGGCCTGAACCAAGTGACCTTCACGGAAGATGGGGCGGAGGGATGGAGGTAAGTGAGGAGGCAGGGACTGGTGAATTCACACTCCATTTTATAGAGTTCCTATCTGAGTCTCTGAGCAACTGTGAATTTTAAAATCTAATCCCAGCTAGGACATGGGCTCCCTCTTGTGGCTTCTTCCAAATTACCAAAACCTACCAATTTCCTGAGGTATGAAATGGTTAATACTGCTAATTTCCCAAGAGGTTTAATTAGCAATTAGCTATTGTTTCTAAAGTGCTTTCAAGGCAGAAGGAGAAGTATTTCGGTGGTACTCTCTTTGTTCTCTGGAAAGGAGAAGGATTTCAGTGTTACTGCCTTTGTTCTCTGGATTGTCCCAACTATTAAGGATGTGAGAAACATTTCCCATCAGATGCTAAACCACAGGGAAGACCAGGAGACTGTCAGAGGTCAGTCATCCATCCCACATATAAAACAGGCTACATCTAAACCAGCCTAGGCTGATGAGTGTTCATATTATTTATAAAGTCCCAAGAAAAGGAGGTTCTTCTATAACCCTCTTTGGTAATCCATTTTACAATTAAACAGCTCTCATCGCCATGACATTCTTCTTCATACTTTCTGTAGCTTCCATCTGTTCTCATTTGAGTAACAGTAGCATTTTGTTTTCATTCATTCATTCAACTGTATTTATTGAGTGATTACTGTGTGCAGAACACTATACTACAAGCTTGGGAAAGTACAATACAGCAATAAACAGACACACTCCCTGCCCACAAGGAGCTTACAGTCTAGAGGGGGGAGACATATCAATACAAATAAATAAATTAAAGATATGTACCTAAGTGCCTTGGGGATGGGGGGGGAAGAACAAAGGGAGCAAGTCAGGGTGATGCAGAAGGGAGTGCAGGGGGCGGGGGGGGGGGGGGGGGGGGGCGTTAGTCTGGGAAGGCCTCGGAGGAAATGTTTTCTATTTCATTATTATAAAAAAGTACCCTTCAACTCATAAGAGAGACAATGATATGAATTATTGGAAGACTGTGAATGGGCACAATGTATACCCAAACATATATAACCTGATGTGCAATTTACAAATAGGATAATTTATAATACGATTAGTTAAAAAGTTTTACTTCAAAGAATAAACTAGGCTCCAAGGGAGGCATTATAGATGCTGGCGTAATCTGATCTTAAAGACAAAAATCAAGGATCTGGTGGGGTGGGGGAGTGAGTGACAGTGTCCTGGGCCCCCATATGGCCAAGAGAGAAGGAGGCAGCTGGAACCTGAGTTTACTGTGCTCTTGACGCTCCCTGATCCTTGGGGACAGAGCAGAGGGCCTAGGAGGGCCTTGGGGTGAGCTCAGACAGAAGAACTGATGGCAAGGAGTAGCAGCAGAATCAACAAGCCTCCATTGGCTCCCTCGCTTTTTTGCTGAGACAGACCTAGTTTGTCACCCCTGCCCTTCCTCGTCCTCCCCCAGATAAAACAGACGCTCGGTCAGAGGCACACACGAGGAGACTCAGGGGGTCGAGCGCCGCATACCTGTGTGCTAGAAGGTCCTACTGCTCGGCGAGGGACCTTGATTTCAAATCCACCTTTCGGGTCCTTCTCTCCTCTCAGGCAAGGATCATTGGGGGGCTCTCGCCCCCCCTCCCAATCGCAGATGGTCTTCCGAATTGCCTGCAGGACACTGGGATGGGGAAGGCCACACTCTTTAACTGGAGAGAAGCATCCTATGCCGTTTGAGTGTCTGTCTGCATAACCAAAAATGGCCATGCCCAGGGCATAGAACAGGATGCGGTGGTGTATGCATTTCATTACTCTCCAGAAACCTCCCCTCTGCCTGCTTCCTCCTCCTCCTCCCTCCCCGAGCTGTCAGCCAAATTCATTTTCTGGATCTGACCTCCTTCTTCCCACTGTTCAGGACAGGTCACTTACCTGATGAGAACATTCTTCTTCTTCCTCACTGCCTGTCTCAGGGGTTCCCTCAGGGTCACCTGTGCAAAGTCTTGCAGGGCCGCATATATTGTGTTCCTGATGGCTTGGTTGAAGACACTTTCCATCCGTCCCATTAACACCTGGAGGCCCTTTATCATGGCAATCACCTAGGAAAAGCAGAAAGAGACCCATAAACTCACACACCCATCCACTTTGGGGACCAATCCAAGGTTGAACCACCTGCACCAATCATGTGATTCCTTTTTGGGCCATTGTCCCTGCCTCAGTATATCCTACTTTTGGAAGATTTTGGAAGGGTATTTCCTTTAGAAATTTTTTTCTTGAGTTTAAATCTTCTTAGTGCAAACCTAGTGATAAGTGCCCAGCTAAAAGGGGTGGGGACTTCACCAGGCAGAGCGTATGACACCATGTACCACCAGGCCTGCTCTGAGCCTGTCTCAGGAATCCCGAAGCTCTATCATTCAGCATATTTGGCTTTTTCCCCCCATCCCCTAACTGCTCTGGAGGCCTCATGGAAGCTCCCATAGGCCAGTGGCAAGGTAAGGTGGGCAATCCAGTGCCACCAACAGCCCTGGCCTGAACGAAGCCCTTTGCCGTGCTGCCTTATTATTATTATTATCCAGGTCCCAGAACAATATGGGTTCAGTCAGGTTATTAAACCTTTTCTGTAGAGAAGCAGCATGGCTTAGTGGAAAGAGCACAAGCTTGGGAGTCAGAGGTTGTGGGTTCTAGTCCCAGCTCTGCCACTTGTCAGCTGTGTGACTTTGGGCAAGTCACTTCACTTCTCTGTGCCTCAGTTACCTCATCTGTAAAATGGGGATTAAGACTGGGAGCCCCACTTGGAACAACCTGATTACCTTGTATCTACAACGGCACTTAGAACAGTGCTTGGCACATAGTAAGTGCTTAGCAAATACTATTGTTATTATTATTCCAGCTTCATGTTGCCAGTCCCCCTGTTCTGAGCACTGACTGCTGTCTTGAGGGATTAGGCTAGTTAGGGTCCAGATGTACACAGAATATGTGTGTTGGGGGGTTTGTGTGTGTGTGTAGTGTATGCCGATGCATGCATGTGTGCAGGGCAATCCAAGAGAAACTTGGAAAGAACTGTGGGGAGAGAAAAGGTTAAAACTACCCTTGAGGGGCAAATAAAACAAATTCTGTGAGTCATTCTCACTAATGAGCTGGAAATGAGTCCCAATGAACCTAATTTGCTTTGAGCTCAGTCGGTTTGATATAAAGTGTCTCTCACACGCCACATGGGGCCCACCGATAACTAAAAAGGCATGAACTCTGAAAGGGGCTCATATTTTCTAATCAAAGCAAATTGCCCAAAGGAAAGAAGCCTCCAGCAGTTTGTGTTAATGGATAAATTCAGGCAGGCCGCCACTGAACACAAAGGCTGGAAGAGCATGGGGTTAATGTTATTTGTAGAAAAAACTCTGAGAGCCCTTGGGAGTGGGGGACTGCTAACAAGCCACAGCCACAGGCTTTCCAGCCAAATGGGGGCATGGGCTTGCAAAGCCAATATCTCCAAGCACTCTATTTCACAAGTAATTGTGGGTCTTTGGATTGTGCTTCTTTTCCTCTTGAGCAAAACTGTAAATTCTTCACAGAGGAGACCAGAGGGGACTGTGTCGGTTTCTTCCTCTGTAACTCTTCACAGAGGAGTACTGTGGTCTGCCCACAGTAAAATCTTGTTCGTCGTCAGGGTATTTTACTTTTGCAAAATACTTTTTAGTAGGAGGAATAGTATTTATTACATATTTACTGCAAATCATTTTCACATCAGTTATCTCATTTTATCCTCCAAACATCATGTGAGGCAGAGACAGGCACAATTATTACCATTTTATACGAGGAAACTGAGGACCAGAGAGGACAGGTGATCGACTCCACGTCGCACGGCAGAACAGGGACAGTGCTTCGACTAGAACCCAGATCTGCTGACGCCCAGCGTCATGCTCTTTGTGTATTACAAACACTCTGACTGACTGACTGGGAAAAGGCTTTGCTTTAGGAAGTTCTTCTGGGCTGAGATTATGTTGGGTGGATGATTTGGTAGAGCACCTAGCACGGTATGGGCAATCAACAGATATTAGCCTGCTGATTGATAACAAAATGGCACTCCAGGTGCCAGCTGATCAAATCATTTTCCACAAGATACCAGAAACATTAGAAATCGACTGCAGAATGGTATTTATACCGGTCACCTGAAGGAAGGATAGGTAAGGGTTAGAGTTAGTGCCATAGAAGGGCTCAGTTAGGGAACTGACTTGCTCCATTTCAGGAAAAATTCTTCTGATTCTCTGATGTGTCGGTCCCAGAACATACTGCTCTCAGGAGATGACTTTTCATTCCCCTTATATATTAGCCACAACCTGCACTGAATGAGGAGGGGCGGAGACCACACTCACCTCCACAAAAGCAAACTTTTCCTCACTGGTGTAGTTGTAGCGAGTGGCTCTCTCGTACTCCTCTGCGGTGCCTGGACAGTCCTTGTTGCAGAACTTGTCTGTGGGATGTACCAGCTTCCAAGAGTACTGTAAGTGGGGGTTGGGAGGAGGAGAGAGGCAGAACAGAAATGACCACCAGAACCCCCAAAAGGGGACAGAGGGAGCCTGATTTTTTTCCTAGGCGGTACTCACCACCTCCATGACATGGGCACTCCACTTGGAGAGCAGCTGCAGCCCCCGCAGGGCCAGGTCAAAGAGCTCCCGATACTCTTCGTCAGATTTCTGGCTGTCCAGCCCTGAGCCCGTCACCACCTGGAGAATATCCCCCGACAAGCCATTCAGGGCAACAAGGCAACCTTCCTCCGGGCTGTCCCGGAGTTGATAAGGAACAAGACTCTTCCTTAACTTCCATTTAAATCCCAGTATGGGGTCCTGTGCACCCCATGAGCTCAATGCATTTTGTGTCACTACCTACACTAACCTTTTTTTTTGGTATTTGTTAAGCACTTACTATGTGCCAGGCATTGTATTAAGCGCTGGGATAGATGCAAGCTCATCAGGTTGGACACGGTCCATGTCCCAAGTGGGGCTTACAGTCTTAATCCCAATTTTACAGATGATGTAATTGAGGCACAGAGAAGTTAAGTGACTTGCCCGAAATCACAGAGTAGACAAGCGGCGGAGCTGGGATTAGAACTCAAATCCTGTCTCCCAGGCCTGGGCTCTAGTCTCTTAGGCCACACTGCTTCCCGATTTAACTTCTATTTCAGGTGGGTTTGTGATCTCAAAAAGGGGCACAAATAGAAGACCCGAGTCGACAATTTCATAGGATATTTGGCCCTCAAACATAACCATCAAGAAATCTTAAAAGCTTCTATAGAAATTTCTCCTTTTGACCAACTCTTAAATCCCAGGGAAAGATTGTGTCACTTCCTTCCTCATTCCAGATAGTGGCCAGATCGTGAGGCTTCCCTCTACTCATAACTACCTCACTAGGAAATTATGGAACTTGTATCTCCCGGCAATCAAAAAACAGATATCTTCTCTATATGGATTTTTAAAATGGCATTTGTTAAGTGCTTAGTGTGTACTAAGCACTGTACTAAGCACTGGGGTAGATACAGAAAACACATACACCAAATTAAAAAAAAAAAGTGCAGGGCTTAAATTGCAGCAACCAAGATTGGGCTGGTTTTAAGAAAAAGCTTCCCCCGCTAGGATGGCGAAACAGTGGATTATGAGATGAGAGGTTTAGGCTTGAGACATGGAGACATGACTTCCTCTGGTGCCTCTCTCTAGCAAGATGGTCACAGTCCCTGTCCCGCAGGGTGGTCACGGTTAAAGTATGAGGGAGATCAGGTATTGAACACCCAGTCTGTCACATGAGGCAATGGAGGTATGGAAAAGTTACGTAACTTGTCCAAAGCCACACAGCATGCAAGTGGCAGAGCTGGCATTAGAACCCAAATCCTCTGCCAGGTCCATGTTCTTTCCACTAGGCTACACTGCCTCTCATTTGTGTCACATTCTATCATATGTATCTCTGCTCTGTGCCTCTGTCTCTTTATTCTCTCCATTTTTCAGAGGCAGCGGGGCAGCCTGCTGACTGCTTCACGCCCTCCTTACCCCATCTCATTAGCCTCTGCCCCGATCTCACCTCACTGTTGCTGTACCGCGCGAGTTCAGAGATGAAGCGGATGTGGTCGTCTCGGATCTGCACCATTTGCTCGCAGATGTTGTACTGGGGGCTGATGGAGCTCTGGGTACAGGTCCACCTGGGCAGAAAGGCAGGGGGGTTGAGCAGACAGGGTGGAGTGACATCGTACGGGAGGGCCAGCGACCTTCTGCTCCGCAGCTGCTCCTTCTACCACTCTGCCACATTGGCAACCTCGGACTGTTGGACAATTATCCACAGCCTTAGCAGCCTGACGGATTGTTAGGATGGTCAAGTTGGGGATGTGTGGCTCTGGTTGATCATCTATCCCTCGACGCTGGCTTCTAAGGGGCTTTGGGAGAGACGATTCCTGGGTCCAGAGCTTCCCTGCAGCCTGGCCCATCCTCCTCAATGGATCGAGCCCACGCACCTCCTAGCAGCTATGGCTCCTTTACTTACCAGGTGGGCAGGAGGAGGGAGAGGAACGGCCAGCTCTCTCCACAGCCACTCTCCAGGTTGCAAACAGCTCAGCTTCTGGTGTTTGGGTGAAGGTAATGCAGGCCTTCCATCCCCAACCCCATGCTGGAGACACGCCTGGATTTGGGCAGGAGCCGTTCAGCTGGAGCAGTGGGGCCAGAGGGGGAGAACCTGGGTCCCGGCTGTTCCGGCACCCACCGTCAAAGTGGAAGGGGAGCACACCTCCGTGACAGACACCACACCGACAGGACGTCACTAACAGGTTCTGGAAAGCCTCTTGGGATGAGGACGCAACTCTTCCTGCTTTCTCAACTCCCAAGAGGGCAAGAGAGAGCCTGACCTATGAGAATCAGCCGGTAATTGGGGCCAGAGTTCCCTCCTGACTCCGAGTCTGTGCCTCCAACAGGCACTGGCATTATTCCCAGATGAAACGTTCCACTGAAACATCTGTCTCTGCCTGGATTCCGCAATTCCAGAGTTGCATCACTGTAGGTGCGACGATCCAATAGGACAGCACACCTATCGGCAAGCCTGCCCAAGACCCATTATGTCTCCAGGTCCCCTGACTGACAGGAGACCATTTAGGCTTTCTTCCCTCCCTTCCTCTCCCTCCCTCCCTCACACACTCTTCCTTCGCACCTGGCTCTCATCTTTGGGGTCCCTCAGGCAATCCCCACAGTCTAGGCAGGCTAGTGGGGCGGGTGCTGAGGGAAAGGCAGAGCTATCAGAACCTGTGGGCATCAGCTGTCAATTGTGCACACTCCCAGGCCAATCAGAAGGTGCATGAAAGGAAGCCCATACCATGGATCTGCTTACCTGACCACCATTAACCCATTCTGCAATTCTCATGGTGAAGTGACCTGAACTGCACAAAAACCATAGCCAGCAAGCCCTATTTCACTACATTTAAAATAGTAACTTTGCCTTGAACGGAACTTCTTACTCGCCATAATGACTTCAAATCACTGATCTCAATTCACCCCTGAGAAGTAGGGAGAGCCAAATACTATTATTCCCACTTTCCAGGTGAGGAAAATGAGGCCCAGAGAGACAGAGTGACTTGCTTAGGTCACGCGGCAGAGCTAAGACTAGAACCCAGGTCTCTTGATTTCCAGACTCTTTTTACCCGATTATATTGTCTCACCTTGCAAGCACGACTGGGGTCGTAGAGGTAGTAAGCAGTAGGTGGACTCCATTCTGCTTCTCTTTTGTTTCTTTCTGAACTACATAGCGCTGTATTTGTTACAGACATGACCAGCCTGCAGGTCGGAAGCAAGTCACCAAGCTCCTGCCTGTACACAGGGGTGATCTGATTTTGACATTCTCAGCTCAGCATATGAGGGTGAGCGTCCATCTCACAAAACCTCAATGCACAATGTGATTGTTCAGTGGGCAGTTTTAGCTTTAGCTTTTAGTTTTAGCTAAGGAGAGACTGAATTCCTTACCGTATTAACCCCTTTGCTGAGCAAAACTGATTAGTATCACAGCAAAAGCCAGTTGGGAGGCCTGAGATGCCCTACATGGGCTTCCCTGGACAGCCAGAGCTCAGCTTTTAGCAGTACTGACAACTGTGCAACACTGTGCGGAATATGTGATTGTTTTGTGAGGTGGACTAAGCTGAGAACTTCAAATCCATTTTAAACGTACTATTATTTAGACCGCAATGAGACATAACAGCTTCTGAGAAGGGAACAGGAGAAACAGACCTGATCTTCTACACCGAGAACACTTTCAATCAAACTCCAACTGACCAACATGGGAAACGCCCATTCTCTAAAGAAACTGCTGCGGAAAAGCACTTTGTTTTAGGCTCTTTCTCTTAAACCACTTTTCCAAACGCAGGGACAGAGGGTGTTTCGCAGGCATAAGCGGTGCTATGGTCATGCTCTGAGCAATTTTGCATCCTAGAAGCAAAGAGTGGATAAAAAAATGCCCAGAGCATACTCACAAGCACGCCTGCCCACACACTCCCAGGCACACAAATGGGGACACATGCATGTAAGTGTGAATGGCTTCACATGCATATGCCCCCAAGCCTCTGGAATCACACGTTCTCACTTACAAGACAAGATCACTCTTGTAGCCTCTGCACATCCTTACCTGTACAACCTTTTATATGGGTGTCAGGTATATACACTCACACCCATTCATGAATGTACAAACATACAAACAGACACACACACACATCATGCCCCCTGCCCTGGCAGAACACACAGAAGCCAAGAGACATTACGGCAGGCACTCACTTGGATTTGTTCTCCTCATAGTGAGCACTGGTCTTAATGTATCTGGCCAGTTCTATCTGCATATCGCCGAATAAAGGTACCACCTGCAGCTGCTGCAAGAAAAAACACATAACAAATCAGATACCAGCTAGAAAGCCCTGGAACTGATCTCTGTCCATCGATAAGTGAGGGGCAGCTATAATTCAGGAATCCAAGGGCATTTTGAGCCTTTGTGGAGGGTTCCTCGGGCCTAGAGGAGTTCTCCTGGTTGCAGTTCCTTGTGTGGATTCAACTCTCCCAAACAAATAGGTTCCTTCCACCATGGCGTGTTTGTGACTGTATGTACGAGAGATTCCCTTGTCTGGAGATGAAGTTGAATTCCACTTGAAACTTTGGGAGAGATGAGGCACACCTACCCCTTTTTTCACTGGGACATACTGGTTTGGGGAGCGCTCAGTGGGATGGAGAGACTGATTTGTACTGAATTAAGGATGGAAAGTCTTGGAGCGGCTGTTTTCAGCAGGATCTCGCACTCTTACTCCACCTTAGAAAAGAAGTGAGCAGGCAACAAGTAGAGCTGTTGGTAGGAACAATGTGGAAATACGACTGATTGATTGATAAGTCATTCGCTCGGTGAAAACATTAGTAAGTTCAATATCCTGGCCAACCATAAGTTCGGCCTTGTCGATGGATCTCTAAAGAGTTTGAGAGAAGAGACTCCTATTATTATTATTATTGTTATCATTATAATTAGTGTATTTGTTAAGCACTTACTATGTGTCAAGTACTGTTCTAAGCACTGGGGCAGATACAAGTCAATTAAGTCAAACACAGTCCCTGCCCTGCACGCAGCTTGCATGTTTAAGTAGGAGGAGAAGAGGCACTGACTCCCCATTTTACCAATGAGGAAATTGAGGTATGGATAAGTTAAGTGACTTGCCCAAGGTACACACCAGGGAATTAGCAGAGTCGGATTAGAACTCAGTTGATTCCCAGGCCTGCGATCTCCCCACTAAGGCTGTGTTGCTCCTCTAATAATGGAGAAGCAGCGTGGCTCAGTGGAAAGAGCCCGGGCTCTGGAGTCAGAGGTCATGGGTTCAAATCCCAACTCTGCCGATTGTCAGCTGTGTGACTTTGGGCAAGTCACTTAACTTCCCTGTGCCTCAGTTACCTCATCTGTAAAATGGGGATTAAAACTGTGAGCCCCCACAAGGGACAACCTGATCACCTTGTAACCTCCCCAGTGCTTAGAACAGTGCTTTGCACATAGTAAGTGCTTAACAAATACCATTATTATTATTAATAATAGAGGTTCACTTGCCAAAACCCCAGAGACTGACTGTCTTTATAGCCAACATTAGCTTTTACGTTATAGGACGGGACCTGAGAATCTGAGGTCATCAAAGAAAATGAATCAAGTGGTTCTTGATTCTTTAGACTGTAGTTTGCCATGGCAGAGAACATGTCTCCTAATTCTGTTGTATTATACTCTCCCAAGTGTTTAGTACAGTCCTCTGTACATAGTAAGTGCTCAATAAATATGACTGATTAAAGAGGTTGGAGCTCAGGTGCCTCTGCCAGGGACCCAGTAGTGAGGTCCCCGAAGCCCCTCACCTGGGAGCAGCCAAACCAGAAGACCACGCAGGACTCACTAATTTCTGCAAGAGATTTCTAATTTATGCTTCACTCATGGTCTATTAGTAAGGTAAAGATTTTAGGGTTACACCCACAATCTGATTTCTAGCCCTTAAATCATATTTTCAGTTAAGGTTCAACCCGAAAAAAATGTAAATTTAAAAAATCTTATTATTTATCTTAACATCTCACTACCAAAATGGGCTTACAAATTAATTCTTGTTTTGCCACAATTATCAAGTCAATTTAGTTCATTTATGTGATGAATTGTCAATACTCCACTGTCATCATTACAATCAAAATGTATTTTGTAATGACGCATCTGGAAAGTTTGCTCATTTTAAATGGCTATGTCCCCTATTCTCCACTCTATAAAGAACCTAGGGTTTCCTTGAGCCACTGGACCTCATTTACCTCTTGTGCAAGGTTACTCTCTTGCTCCAGTACAGAGCCTCGACTTAAAATCCAAGATTTGGACTGATGCTCACACCTGCTACCTTAAATTAGCGGATACAGCATGGGTCTAGGCATCAGAAGGACCTGGGTTCTAATCCTGGTTACTTATCTGCTGTGTGATCTTGGGCAAGTCACTTAATTTCTCTGAGACTCCGTTACCGCATCTGTAAAATGGGACGTGGATTTTGAGACACATGTGTGACATGGACTGTGTCCAATCTGATTACCTGGTATCTACCCCAGCTCTTAGAATAGTGTCTGGTACATAGGACGCGCTTAACAAATACCATAAAAAAAGTTTGGGCTCAATGTAAGGATGAACCCCACCATCCTGGGGCCCTGGTATAGGCATCGACATTCCAATCTTCCCTGAAGGAAAAGGTCTCAGCGCCAAATGTTGATGTGAAAACCAGGGTTCCCTTCTGTCCTGTTTCCAAACCCCACACTATGGGTCTCCCTCTCTCTGCTCTTCCCATTCTTTGGGAACCCTTCTTCTGGGCTTTGGGAGGTTGGGGAAGCAGAAGGTAATTCCATTCCCCTCTTCCATAAAGTGACTAATCTCAGCAAAGCACTAATCTGCTCCAGCCCCGTTATTACCTCTGTTTTGGGCTTCTTTGTGGCTACCAGAGTTGGGTAGCCTTCCCTCCTGGCCCAATGATAGTTCCGCTGCTAATCAAATGGTCAGGATGGATTTTGAGCTGAACAGCTTTGGGTACTTCCAATACAATATGACGGGGCTGATACTGGAAACTTCTGATACAATGAACTGAAGAATCTGGGGCCATAATTGGCCAAGGAAGCCCTGGGAGAGTTCTTGATCATAAAAGAGTAGGGCAGACAAATTCCTGCTGGAGAACTGAAGAGATTTCTCTACAGATCAATCAATCAATCAATTGTATTTATTGAGCGCTTACTGTGTGCAGAGCACTGTACTTAGTGCTTGGGAAGTACAAGTTGGCAACATATAGAGATGGTCCCTACCCAACAGTGGGCTCACAGTCTAGAAGGGGGAGACAGAGAACGAAACCAAACATACTAACAAAATAAAATAAATAGAATAGATATGTACAAGTAAAATAGAGTAATAAATATGTAATCAATCAATCGTATTTATTGAGCGCTTACTGTGTGCAGAGCACTGTACTAAGCGCTTGGGAAGTCCAAGTTGGCAACATATAGAGACGGTCCCTACCCAACAGTGGGCTCACAGTCTAGAAGGGGGAGACAGAGAACAAAACCAAACATACTAACAAAATAGAATAAATAGAATAGATATGTACAAGTAAAATAAATAGAGTAATAAATATGTAATCAATCAATCGTATTTATTGAGCACTTACTGTATGCAGAGCACTATACTAAGCGCTTGGGAAGTACAAGTTGGCAACATATAGAGACAGTCCCTACCCAACAGTGGGCTCATAGTCTAGAAGGGGGAGACAGAGAACTAAACCAAACATATTAACAAAATAAAATAATAAAAATAAAATAAAATACAGATCTCTTTCTCAAAGGGGTTTTCCATTCTCCTACAGACAAGGGAAAACAATGCTACACTTCGCATGTTGCCCAGGTTCTCAATTAGCAAAAAAGGATGGAAACCCAAGAAAAGACTCAGTTTCACAGAAACTTTATGATTTAGCATAGGAAGTGAGCGGTCTCACTTTTGGTACGTATTTCTTTACTGAGATGGCATTCAAGGCAAGAAACATAATGGAAAAACAATGATACAAAAGGGTCCAAATGGATGACATTCGCTATTTGTCTTGTTCCATTTCCTACAGCAACAGAAGCCCCTTCCAGGAGTTGTATCTGCCCTCTAAGGTTGAAAATCTCCTTCCTGACCTGACCCAGATTGCCCCAGTCCTGGCCCAAACCAGTCTGGGTCATTAGGAGCACAGGGCTGACCATGCACAGCTATCTCAGTGACTTCTGGGAATTGAAATCCTACTATAAGCTTAATAAAGAACTGCAAATAAGTCAAAGTGAAATCACCCTTCATTGGAAATAGTATCCTTCCATGGTATATGTTAAACCCTTACTATGTGCCCTGGCACTGTACTAAGTGCTGGGGTAGAAACAAGATCTTCAGGTTGGACACACGCCATGTTCCACATGGGGCTCACAGTGTTAATCCCCATTTTATAGTACCCTTTCATGGTATATGTTAAACCCTTACTATGTGCCCTGGCACTGTACTAAGTGCTGGGGTAGAAACAAGATCTTCAGGTTGGACACACGCCATGTTCCACGTGGGGCTCACAGTGTTAATCCCCATTTTATAGTATCCTTTCATGGTATATGTTAAACCCTTACTATGCACCCTGGCACTGTACTAAGTGCTGGGGTAGAAACAAGATCTTCAGGTTGGACACACTCCATGTTCCATGTGGGGCTCTCAGTGTTAATCCCCATTTTACAGATGAGGTAACGGAGTCACAGAGCAACTAAATGACTTGCCCAAGGTCACACAACAGACAAGTGGCAGAGCTGCGGTTATTATTACTATTCTAAGAATTAGTTTTAGACTAATAATAGTAATATGATTAATAATAATAATGGTATTTGTTAAGCACTTACTATGTGCCAGGCACTGTTCTAAGTTCTGGGGTAGATAGAAGTTAATCAGATTGGACACAGTCTTGTCCCACATGGGACACACAACCTCCATCCCCATTTTACAGATGAGGTAACTGAGGCCCAGAGAAGTTAAGTGACTTGCCCAAGGTCACACAACAGACAAGTGGCAGAGCTGGGGTTATTATCATTATTCTAAGAATTAGTTTTAGACTAATAATAGTAATATGATTAATAATAATGGTATTTGTTAAGCGCTTACTATGTGCCAAGCACTGTTCTAAATTCTGGGGTAGATAGAAGTTAATCAGATTGGACACAGTCCTGTCCCACATGGGACACACAACCTCCATCCCCATTTTACAGATAAGGTAACTGAGGCCCAGAGAAGTTAAGTGACTTGCCCAAGGTCACACAACAGATATGTGGCACAGCGGGGATCAGAACTTTTCTGACTCCTGGGGCTCTGCTCTATCCACTAAACCAAGCTGCTTCCCTTGAAAGTTAAATCACATCCAGTTCAGCACCATCTGAATTCTCATCTGATTAGATCAGACAGTGATGCCATGGCCCCCAGCCCCGAAACACGGGGGAGGAAGGGCATCCCAACCATACCCAAACATGATGATGCTCCACTTTGGTCCAGCCCAAACCTGTCCTGGAGTAGGAGGAGAAGGTCTGAACTAAAGTTGAAATTTTGCACTCATAAAATCATTTCACCAGATTCTGGGATCAACCTACAAGGAATTCAATTTCCCAGAGCACGTGCATTGAGCTTTTGAGGTATAAGCTGAAATCAGTGCATCACTGGACTGAGTATCGGTGAGAGTTGCGGCATCTCCTATCTCAAGCAGTTTAAATAATAGTAGAGGTGGTGTGGGGCGGTTTAAATGCAATCCTGCCTGAAGGCAGAGGCTGAACGTAATCGCTTCCAAGCCGCCCCACAGCTCTGTGATTCCAGGCCTCAAAATCAATGTGAACTTTCAGTCCGGTTTATCTTCTTCCTAAATGAGTATTTTAAGCCATTATGACAAAGGGAGAAGGAGAAATGAAAGACCAGCTAAATTACAGTTTGGGGATTGTAAACATTTATCTTGCATACTTCAGAATCCTCAGCAGACTTTCATAGGGGATTTTCTTATAAATGACACAACCAAAATAATTCGGCTTTCTCCAGCTCTTCCCATGGGCTAAAATTAGCTCCAGCCTAAGCATCTGTGCTCCTCGCTTAACCTTTTTTCTTGGGCTGTCCAGACATGTGAAAGTCTTTTTGCATACCTTTACATTTTATCTTCTTAAAGGAAGAAAATAAATAGTTAATTTTCCCAACCGGGGAAAACCAATCACTGGCAACAGTTGCTTACCTTAAAGAACTTGTCTATTTTGCTTAGGTTGATTCTCTTCTTCGCATCCAGTTTGTAAATGTTACTGACATTACCATCCATCAGATAGAGGCCAAAGCCCATCACCTAGAATGAGAAGCAGATGACCTGAGAGTCTGGGATCATGAAGTGCTATGTTCGGTCCACAGGTGGCTGAATCACAACTCTTATCACCATGGAGAAAATTAAATCAGTCCTGAATCCACCTTGCTCATTCAACTTTCAGACATTCCTAACTAAATAACCGGTAGAAGAGGCCACATTTAAGAAATATTGATTTTTCACCCACAAAATAACTTTGAGCACATGTCTACATCTGGATTTCTAATGGACTCTTTTAGGTTTCATTCTAGAAACTGCCGGTCTCACCTCCGCAACATCACCAAGATCCGCCCTTTCCTCTCCATCCAAACCGCTACCCTGCTGGTTCAATCTCTCATCCTATCCCGACTGGATTACTGCATCAGCCTCCTTTCTGATCTCCCATCCTCCTGTCTCTTCCCACTTCAGTCTATACTTCACGCTGCTGACCGGATCATCTTCGTGCAGAAACGCTCTGGGCATGTTACTCCCTTCCTCAAAAATCTCCAGTGGCTACAAGTCAACCTATGCATCAGGCAAAAACTCCTCACTCTCGGCTTCAAGGCTGTCCATCCCCTCGCCCCCACCTACCACACCTCCCTACTTTCCTTCTACAGCCCAGCCCGCACCCTCCGCTCTTCTGCCGCTAACCTCCTCACTGTGCCTCGTTCTCGCCTGTCCCGCCATCGACCCCCGGCCCACGTCCTCCCCCTGGCCTGAAATGCCCTCCCTCCGCACATCCACCAAGCTAGCTCTCTTCCTCCCTTCAGAGCCCTACTGAGAGCTCACCTCCTCCAGGAGGCCTTCCCAGACTGAGCCCCCTCCTTCCTCTCCCCCCTCCATCCCCCCCCCCAGCCCTACCTCCTTCCCCTCCCCACAGCACCTGTATATATGTTTGTACAGATTTATTACTCTATTTTACTTGTACATAATTACTACTCTATTTATTTTATTTTGTTAATGTTTTGTTTTGTTGTCTGTCTTCCCCTTCTAGACTGTGAGCCCGTTGTTGGGTAGGCACCGTCTCTATATGTTGCCAACTTGTACTTCCCAAGTGCTGTGTGACCTTGGGCAAGTCACTTAACTTCTCTGGGCCTCAGTTACCTCATCTGTAAAATGGGGATGGAGGTTGTGTGTCCCATGTGGGACAGGACTGTGTCCAATCTGATTAACTTGTATCTACCCCAGTATTTAGTACAGTGCTCTGCAAACAGTAAGCACTCTATAGATATGATTGAATGAATGAATGAATGCTCTGAGCAGGCCAATGGGCTTCCTTCCTCTCCCCCTCGTCCCCCTCTCCATCCCCCCCATCTTACCTCCTTCCCTTCCCCACAGCACCTGTATAAATGTATATATGTTTGTACATATTTATTACTCCATTTATTTATTTATTTATTTATTTTACTTGTTCATATCTATTCCATTTATTTTATTTTGTTAGTATGTTTGGTTTTGTTCTCTGTCTCCCCCTTTTAGACTGCGAGCCCACTGTTGGGTAGGGACTGTCTCTATATGTTGCCAACTTGTACTTCCCAAGCGCTTACTACAGTGCTCTGCACACAGTAAGCGCTCAATAAATACGATTGATTGATTGATTGACTGATTGATTGTTCTAGGCCTTTCTGACCCCCATATCTCCGTGATGCGGCAGTACAAAATTCATTTCAAACACATAAGTTTAATTCTTTTCTTCCACTATGAAATGCCTTCACAGAGCTTTCCCAAAACCCCAGTGGTTTTTCAGTGAGTTGCTTTGGGAAACTGAAAGGGAAAAATGACAAAGAGAAAATCCTTGGGCAGCTGTGGTGCAGAGATCCTAAAATCTCTTTGGGTTTGAGTGTATTTCGGGAATACCAAATGCCAGACCCTTGGGAATTGCAGCATCTTGGGAAACTCAAGGCGCAGCCTGCTGCAGTGCCCATGTATGCGGGCATCATTTTCTTTTCTGAAATGGTGGGTGGCACCATCTGGTTGGTGAGCTGTGAGGTAAACCAATGTTACCTCAGGAAAATCATGGCAATGATATTATCCTTTAAGAAGCAAATAAGAAGTGATAAAATGCATTAGGACATTTAGAATGTAAGAAAAGAAAATGCCTAGAGAATAAAGGGAGGGGAGAGGGGAAGTGGCAGAGAAGACATGACGGAGGTAACACCGTCACCATATCGATGGTATGTGAGCCCACTGTTGGGTAGGGACTGTCTCTATATGTTGCCAACTTGTACTTCCCAAGCGCTTAGTACAGTGCTCTGCACACAGTAAGCGCTCAATAAATACGATTGAGGATGATGATGATGTTGCCAACTTGTACTTCCCAAGCGCTTAGTACAGTGCTCTGCACACAGTAAGCGCTCAATAAATACGATTGATGATGATGATTTATTGAGCGCATACTATATGTAGTGCTCTGTATTAGGTGCTGGAAAGAGTACAATAAAACAGGGTTGGCAGGCATGTTCCTTGTCCACATGAGCTTACGGTCTAGAGGAGGGGGCAGATAATAATAATAATAATAATAATGGTATTTGTTAAGCGCTTACTATGTGCACAGCACTGTTCTAAGCACTGGGGAGGTTACAAGGTGATCAGGTTGCCCCATGGGGGGGGCTCACAGTTTTAATCCCCATTTTACAGATGAGGTAACTGAGGCCCAGAGAAGTTAAGTGACTTGCCCAAAGTCACACAGCTGACAGTTAGCAGAGCCGAGATTTGAACCCATGACCGTTGACTCCAAAGCCCGTGCTCTTTCCACTGAGCCACGCTCCTTAACAGGGGATTTGAGTTTGGGTCCTCAGCACTGGGGCGATGGGACTGTACAACAGCATGGCATGAGAGTACAACAAGGCAAGGAGAAAACAGGTTGCAGTAATTGGATTGATCTTTGGTCTTTCCAGGAGCTTGGCCCCAAGCCAATCTCATCATGTGAATAGTTCCCATAGATTGAGAAAGGATTGGGACAAGAACTGCCTGTACAAATTAGAAGACACATAGAAAGAATGGAAGTTTTCCCTTTTCCAGAATTTAGGAACATGCCACTGCACGTAAGTGTGAGAAAAGGGTGAGCAAGAACAGGCCTTCCCCATTCACGTTGGGTCCTCTTGGGTGGGGAATGTGTTCCTGACAAGTGCCAAGTGCAATGCCACTGCAGCCAAGCACATTCAGTTCTCTGGGTACAAGTGAAAGCCTGTTTGCATCTTCTGGGACCACTGGATTTGTGGGACCCACTTTTTGGGTTTGTTTGTTTTTAAATGGTATTTGTTTAGCACTTACTAAATGCCAAGCACTATGACAAACAGCATGGCCCAGTGGAAAGAGCAAAGGCCTGAGAGTAAGAGGACCTGGGTTTGAATCCTGGCTCTGCCAAATGCTTGCTGTGTGGCAATTGGGCAAGACACTTAACTTCTTTGTGCCTCAGTTGCCTTGACTTTAAAATGAGGATTAAATGCCTGTCGCCCTCCTACTTAGACTGCGAGTCTCGTGTGGGATGGGGACTTTGTCTGAACTGATAAATTTGTACCTATCCCAGTGTTTGACACATAGCAAACCATAAAAAGAAAACAAAAGAAAAAAGCACTGTACTAAGCACTGGGGTAGATACAAGATTATCAGGTTGGACACAGTCCCTTGTCCTACATGGGGTTCACAGTCTAAGTCAGAGGGAGGAGGACTCCATCCCCATTTTACAGATGAAGTAACTGAGGCACAGAGAAGTTAAGTGACTTACCCAAGGTCTCAGGACAAGTGGTGGAGTCGGGATAAGAACCCAGGTCCTGTGCCTTCTGGGCCTCCATCATAATAATAATAATAATAATAATAATAATGGCATTTATTAAGCGCTTGCTATGTGCAAAGCACTGTTCTAAGCACTGGGGAATTTACAAGGTGATCAGGTTGTCCCACGTGGGGCTCACAGTCTTAATCCCCATTTTACAGAGGAGGTAACTGAGGCCCAGAGATGTGAAGTGACTTGCCCAAAGTCACACAGCTGACAAGTGGCAGAGCTGGGATTTGAACCAATGACCTCTGACTTCAAAGCCCAGGCTCTTTCCGCTGAGCCACGCTGCTTTCCAACTTCCCAAGCGCTTAGTACAGTGCTCTGCACACAGCAAGCTCTCGATAAATACGACAGAATGAATGAATGAAGCACTGTTCTAAGCGCCGGGGGGTTACAAGGTGATCAGGTTGCTCCCCGTGGGGCGCACAGTCTTCATCCCCGTTTTATATAGGAGGTAACTGAGGCATTCCAAAAGGTCACACTTTTTCCTGCTTTCTCTTCTTGACATTGGTCTGGGCTCCACCAAGCTCTACCCAAAAGGGGGCAAGGGAGCAAGCGACAGATCCATTCCAGGCAGACCCCAAATTCCTTGGGTCTAGCCCAGGCTGATCCAGACTCCTTAATTTCTGCCTTAGCTCATAAAGGGCTCTCCCAGTGGAGTGAAGGAGAGTGCAAGGACTTACCTTGAGAAGCATGTGTTTCTCACTGGGGGTCAGGTACATCTTATTCTCATAGTAATCCACACAGATGTTGACGATGTCCGCCAGCAGCTCCTCGTACCCTGGGATCACCTCCAGCTGCTGGTGAAGACACTGAAAAGACCAGCCCCGTCACCTCATGTTAAAACTAGAATCAATGCTGTGGTCCTCCACACTCAGCATCCTAACACCTGTCACAGACTCTCCATGTAATTACAGAGGGATGCCGTGGAAATATGTTGGCTGCTACATTTTGCCCAGGAACTGCAGAAGCGTTTCTGTCAGGAAGAGGATGGGTGATTTTGACTCACTCCTGAGGCAGTTAGAAAGAGTCCATGGAAATGTAAATCATCCTGCTTTTCTGAGGATGACGGACTGAATGCACAGAGCAAGCAAATGGCAGAGTCAGGATTAAAGCCCAAGCCTTCTGACTCCCACCTGGTACAGGGCAATGGAGCTTGAAAATTTCAGTGAAAAAACACCAACTCCTGGTTTTGATTTTTAGGCTTTGATGCTTTCTCACCCGTCTCCCCCTTCTGGGTTGCTGACTGGAAGCACAGATCATCTGCTAACCAAAGTGACAATGGGAGAGTAGGTGAGGAGGCACTAGATAGTTGTCAGTGCTTAGAAGAAGCTGGGGCAGGGAGAGTTAACACGTGGCTGGGAATTGGCTGATACTACCTCAGCTGAATATAACCTGGATAAAGCAAGAGCCTTCAAAGGGGGTGGGGGGGAATAATTGGAAAGGAAAATTATTCATCTTTAAAGATGAAATTTCTTCTGGTTTCTCTCAGCAAAAGACTGCTAATGAAGATTGGAGCTAGGAAGAGACAGCATCTGTGATTCAACCGGTTAATATGCTCCAATTCTCCCTGCGCAGAGAGGAATGAGGAGGTATAGGAGAAAGAAAAATACCATGCAGTTCCTACCTGGGTGATTCGGTTATGGTTCGCCAGAAACATGGAGAGATTCTGAGATTCTTGGATAGACTGGGGGTCGGCCATCTTTCTCAGAAACTGGGCTGCTCTGAAACACAGGCAATCCCCTCAGGAGTTGTTCCAATTGGTTTAACTCTATGGCTTAACTCTACTAGCTAAACTGTTTTTCTTTACCCCTTGTACATGCACTGGGTAGTCCTGCAGGTCTCTGGGAACTTTCCTTTCATGCAAGCGAAAGAGGTATGTAAAGGTTCTAATCTCTGGAGAAACAAGAATTCATGCATTCACGAATTCAGAATTCATGGGGTGATGAACAGTTTCCCTCCCACACAACTGAATTGCTGCTATAACCGCATACTGCAGGCTTCTCTAAAAAAGGGCTTGACAAAAGTTACTTGTGCCCTTCACATAGCCTGCTTCTCTGCCATAACCTAGAATACTGGATCTGGGCCACTGAAGGAAGGTGGGTGAGAATATAAAAAGTCAAGAAATGACACTCTTGGGGCTACGAAATAACACCTTTACTAGCAAACCACCCCCAAACTGAGAAGAGTCTATTCCAACATCACACAGTTTTTCATCCTGTGAGCATCAAAAGCTCTGGTCATCCCACTCTAAGTCCTTCATCATTTCTCCACAACAAAAACAAGCAGAGATTGAATGCTGGAGAGTGAGGGGGGCAAAAAGAATAGTAAGAGGACTTAAAAGGGAGATAAGACTGGCTTATTCTGCTCACAGTGGGTCATTACTGGGACCAGAATTATGCAGCTCTAATCTTCACAATCCCACTTGGAATACCTGCTCTTCTAGGGCTCTTAACCTCAAGACTGAGAATTTCCATCTTCCATAACAATGGATCCTAACAGATGAAATGCACCCTTTTTAATGGTATTTGTTAAGTGCTTATTATGTTCTGGGCACTGTACTAAGCACTGAGGTAGATACAATATAATCAGGTTGGACACAGTCCATGTCCCTCGTTGGGGGTTACAGTCTTAATCCCCATTTTGCAGATGAGGTAATTGAGGCAGGCCCATGCTCTTTCCACTAGGCCACCTGTGTTCGTTTTTCTCTCTTTCAGTCTCCTACCTATGCTTCTAGGAGAAAATTCTGGTCTACAGTGAGGCTACTTCCCCCTTTGACACTGCATTCTCATTGAAGGTCTCAGGCAGGCAGTTTCTACTCAGGGTTGAATATTTGCCTCCCAAGTAACCCAGAGGCTCAGAATACAAGTAACCTGAAAAGGCCAGGAGTTCCAATACCATTACCTCCCTCAATAGCCTATGCAGATAGAGTGGACCAGGGAAGGGGAATCCCCTCTGACCTCTTATATGCTGAATGGTCATTCTTGACACTGCACTTCATGTTCTTCAGCTCGTCCAGGACAGCAAACATGTTGATGAACTTGCCCAGGGTTAGGAGGTAGGCCTCCGAGACAAAGTCCTTTCTCCTCTCTGCATGGCACAGTCGCTTCACCTCACTGCAGAACCGTTCAATGGCCTTGCGCTGAAAGGAAGGACAAATGGGAATGAGAGCTGTTAATACATGGTGACAGGTCTGGTTTGGGCCTGGGGAGTCAACTCCAATAAGTCTTCGGAGAAGGAATCCCAACTCCAAAAGACTTTTTCAGCATGAAGGGAGAATTAATCTTCATAACTGTATAAAACACTCAGTGATAAACCTAGGCACTTGGCAGTGTCTTACTGCATCAGACCAATCTTCTGATCATCTAGCCCAGTGTATCGTTCCTAAATGGTGCCATAGGATCCCTAGATAAACATGAAGGGAAGAAAGCATGGGCTACAAACCCCAAAGTCAAAGGGGCTGGCTATGCTTACATTTCTCAGGAGCCATTGGAACATTTTGGGAGGAGACTGGCTCCTCCGCCAATAATGAAAAAGTCCCACAGCACTTGAAGTGGGGATCTGAGTTTTCCAGAGGAGAGAAGGCGTTCATTTCGTTTTGGGCAGTCACTTAGTTTTTGGCTTTGCATGGTGTGCCCTCCTTGCCATCCAACTGCATGAGTTCGATGTCAAGCGCTTAGTACAGTGCTCTGCACACAGTAAGCACTCAATAAATATGACTGAATGAATGAATGAATGTCAAAACCATATTTAAAACCACTGAGGTTCAAGACTGCCAGAGCCAAGCTGATGATCAGAAGTCAGGCACCTTTGCTTCGGCCATACAGCTACCAGAAAGCTTCGCTTGGGGAAATGGGTGAAAATAGGGGTTCAGCATAAAATATCCCCTAAATTGACTTGCCCTAGCTTCCCTTATACCAGGTATCAATTAGGCTAAAAAGGATACTTGATCTTGTGGGATCTCTTCTGACTGTGTCTCAGGGGAACAGGCAGTTAAAGCACACCACAAAAAGCCAAAAACTGACTAACTGCCAAAAATGAAGTGACTGTCTTCCTTCCTCAGGACAACTCGGACACCCACTTCTTGGGGGGTGGAGGCTTTCTCATTATTGGTCAAGGGTCCAGTCTCCTCACAGAATGCCCCAGTAGCTTCTGGGAAGTGAAGATGTAACCAGTTCCCTTGGTATTAGGTCTGTAGCCCATGCATCTTTTTCGATTTTCCAGCCATGCCTCCTTAGGATATTAAAGCACCCTGCTCCGACCGTTGCCTTGTTCTCTAATAATACCTTCTGCCATTCTTCACTTTCCCTTTTATAAGCTTTTTGGATCACTCATCTATTAGTTTACCTAACCATTTTGTGAACTTAGTGATATTTTCAGCTGTAGCATCAATTCCATATGTTTACTCTAGGCTATGTGAAAATATTTCTCCTTTCATTTGTCTGAACCCACCCCTTTCAGACTTCATTGAATGCTCCCTGGTCCTGGGGCTGTGGGGTCTTTAACGCTCCTGATGGCATGGTGACTTTGCAAAAGCAGCAGTGGCAAAGCCCTCCAAGTGGATTTAGCATCTGCAAGGTCAAACACAGAAGGAAAATAGCTGTGCCATTTCATATTAATTTCTCTCCCATTTACAGTTGACCACCCTAAGTTGGGAGGGTGTTGAGAAGTACTAAGCACTACGAATCCAACTACTTAAGCAGCCTTGCATAAAATAATCTATCTTAAATGTGGGATGTTGACTAGTTCTCCTTTTCCTTGTAGTAAAATGAATGAAATTTGGAATTTTTAACCTACCTATGGCAAATTGTCAGTCATCCCGAGAGACTAAGGATGGGGCCACTTCGAGGCATTAGAGATAGTGTGAGGCAGAAAAAGAGAACAGAAGCAACAAATCCGAATACTTCAAACCAAAGAGGTTTTTCAAGGGTTCTTCACCACCCCACTTTTCCTGCTGTCCCTTCCCTCACCTGGAAGTACATGAACTTCATGAGTTTGGTGACTTCTGGTTCCAGCACCTCCACAGTCTTCTCGTAAATTTCCACTCGGTTCGGCTGTTCATTGCACTTCACCTGGGAGACGGGGATGGGGTGGGAGGGAGAGTGGAGCGATGGAGGAAGCCACAGGTCACTGTTCTCTGGTGGCTTGGAGACTGAAATTCCCACACTAATCGCTGCCCAGCCCCAAGAACATAATTACATGGTAATTTGGTAACTTGGCAGCCCAACTGAGAATGTGATAGTACGTGACTGTAATTACATGGACCCATCACTCTGGTTATGTGATTGTAACCACCAATGAAAATGCCCATGGATGTAGGTAGGGTGACTATAACCATAGGGTAAATGCAGGGATTCTCTCTTATCTGGGAGCTTTTAGTTGGTGTGCCAGGATACATTCTGAACCCTCAGTTGCTCAACTATAAGTTTTTTAAATGTCTTCCAGCCCCAGAGGCGGTACCAGGGACAGAGAAAGAGAGGGAGAATGAGAACAAGGCAGTTCCTTACCTGAGGAATAGCTCTGGAACAGCTCCTCCAGGTGTAAAGCATCACTGCATACTCATGCCCTTCCTCTAGCATTTCATTCTGGAATACAGAAGCACACCCACGTTACTGGGAAAGGAGAACTGAGGGGGAGGAAACAACTCCAGCTCTTTGAAGTTCCTTAAAACAACAACAACAAAAAACATCCCAAAGTCTGAATTGCTTTGCCACCAGTTTTAATTTTAAATTCGATAGCCAAACCACACTCTGTATTGCTAATAGGACATAACTTGGGAAACAGCATATGTAGGACTCTCACTGAGCTTCACAAGCAGTTGCTTAAGATTTTAAAAATGATAAGAGGATTTGAAATAAAAATCCACAAAATTCACATATTCCATGAAATATTATAAGGATTGGCAAATGCTTGTATTTAAACTGTGTATTTATATTTTTCTCTACCAAATGAATGTGGCTTTTTCATACTATCAACTAGATTCACTTTCATTTCCCAATTTTGATTTTTATTTTAAAATGAGTAAGACCTATTTTCACAGAACAGAGATGAGCAGCTGGTGAAATCAATTTAATACGGAAGCAGTCCTCTTCTACCTGCCCCCAGAGCTAACAGTGCTAATGTCAGAAAAGGGAACTAATAGGAACTCGAGGCCTAGCTCTACTACTTTATAACACCTTTGGAAATGCCTACAGAAACTTATTTCTGAGGCCTCTGAGGTGGACAGGATTCTACTTACAGAATATTGGAATTTGGAGAAGTAGAAGCTCTGGAGAGCTAGCTGAGCTCTCCTTCATGAGCTATTTCATCCCATTATGTAATAAAATGTGCTCATTTATAAATGACAAGGTATTTGACTTCTGAATATTATGCCTTCAAAAACTTCCAGAATTTCCTTTCCTCCAGCCCAAAGCCACAATGATTACCACTGAGTACTGATGGACTGTTTATTTCTATTTCTCTTAATTCAAAAGCAGATTCCCAGGCACTGTTTGGAATTAGGCTTAAGTGGATTGAGACTATTTCACAGTTTTCCTCCATCCTGGGGTATGAGGCAAGAAAATGCTTTTTTCTCTGGGTCTATCATCCCTGAACCTAAACCCAATGTAGTCAACAGCCAATTATTCAAAGGCTGATTGATTATACAGCTCCTAGTTTACTGCTCACTGGTGTCTCCACCTGATAGCGGAAGAAGACTAAAAGGAGATGAAATCCACATCAGGCATTTTTGGCAGTTCTGATAAGAGGTTTCGCAAGGGAGGGAAAGGAAACTCAGAGACAGAAAATGAGATATCTGGATTAGCAAAACACTGATCCTAATTTCACTAAGAATTGGACGTAAGCCCAAATTGATAGCCTTTACAACTATTTTAATGGCCAAGTAGAAGAATCAGGGAGACAGCCAGCTAAAGGAAGCTGAAGACTGCAGCAACAGGGGTCTGGATTAATACCACCCCTTGTCTGGGCCTTTCCCTGTTGCCCTGCTCTATCTGCATGTCACCCAGAGTCCTTTAAGCTAGTGTTTGCTCCTCCCCTCCTAGCTGCTTCCCTTTATCTTATGGTTTTTTATTTAGCCAGTAGGACAATAAAGCAGCACACAAGCCTATGATACTCGGAAATGCTAAATAATATATTTGTAAACTTTCTGGGATCCTGCAGAGTTTTGTTCAGCAGACACGAGGACTAAACACTAAGAGAAAGGCAGGTACCCTCGGATCAATAGGTAGGCTTATGTCAAGACCCCCCCGTGGCAATAGGTATTGTATCAAGAGCCTTTTAAACTGCCAGCTTCAAATTGATCCCAGCTCAACATGTTCAATTTGCTTCCCCTACACTCTCTCACACAGTGCTGAGAGGATCTGGGCAATTGCCTGACGGCTAATGGGTAGGCTACACTTTTCTGCATCAATCAATCAGTGGTATTTATTAAGCACCTACTGTGGGCAGAGCACTGTACTAAGCCCTTGGGAGAGTACAATACAACAGAGTTGGTGGAAACATTCCCTGTCCACAGTGAGCTTACAGTCTAGAGCAGGGACAGACATTAATATAAACAAGGAAAGGAGATGGAAGCTGGAATGATCCACCTCTACCCCAGCTCCCTATATGAGAGCATATAGGGCATCACCACAAAGCACAGGCCCCAGTCCTGGAAGCATTTAGCTCAGGAGCTGGCATAAAGTAATTGTCCGGTCTCAGAAACGGCAGTCATCTGATATGTCTATGCAAACTCAGATACTCACCATGCTAGAGTGAACTGTGGCCTGCTCAATATACCGGGCTATGCCAGTCACGAAGGCATTCCTGTCCTCAAAGTTTGTGTCAAAATTGGCCTGTGGAAATCAAATAATAAGAAATTACAGATAACAGATTAGAATGGTTTCACAGTAATCTCGATATCCAGGGGTGGCATTTTCACCTCCCTAAAAACAAGTTTGGGATGCCCAGATAGTCTCCCCATCACATCCCACTTGGTTTGGAATAACTGAACCAGAGGTGGGCTTTCAGCCATGGGAAGAGCTGGACCGAGTGCAAAGGCCGGATCTGGGCCTGCAGAGGATGGTGCCTTGCAATGAATCCCTCCAAATCATTCTTTACCACTTGCCCAACATAAACCATTTCCAACTTGGGGCAGGGTCTTTTTGCAGGTCTGATTAAATCTTCGCCATAATGCACACCCTCTTCCTGCCTCCTGACAGTCACTACTGGACACCCCATCTTGTGGAATTCAACTAGTGTTTATTATAAACTTTCTCTTGGCACTTAGGCAAAAACAAACAACTATGATCCGGCCTTCCAGAGCCATTATCTGCTGTGGGAAACAACTCCTTTCATATACATAATTGCCCAGGCATCCTTGAGAGGTATTAAGCTGCAGTACTGAATTCCCTAGGTCAGCACAGCATTTATTCAGCAGCAATAGTTGTCAATAAATCTGGGTAGAAACTAAAAAATTATTTTGGTTAATGAAGCCCCAAAACACACTCTGTTCCGTTAGCTGAGTATTTCAGGTTCCAAAACACACATTTATTACCCCCAAGATACTTCAGCTCTAAATCCTTGGCTAACTGAAGTCCAACTACATTTCTGAGTCTGAATTATCAGGATAATCTGCTCGGGCAGATCCAGTTTCCATTACCCAGAATCTTAAGTAGGTCTCAAGCTGTCCCCAAGGTGACCACCATCAGTCACTGCATATTGGCAGGTCTCCCAGGCTCCAGTTGCTGCCTCCCCAGATTCATTCAAGTGCATCTGAGAAACAATGCAAACTCATTGCTTCTAACCATCCAGCTACTCACCTTCGCCCTTCCTTCAGTCTGCATAGGTCTCTCTCAGAGATATCCTAGGATTACCAGTCCACCCTTTAATTATAAATATGGCATTTATTAAGCACTTGCTACGCGCCAAGTGCTGGGTGAATATGAGAGAACAAGATCGGTTACAGTCTCTATCTCACACGAGGCTCTCAAGTGAAGAGAGAGGGACAGCACATAACTTAGCCCTATCTTACAGTTGAAGACAGAGACCATAGGAAGATAAGTGACTTGTCCAAGGTCACCCAGTCGGCCAATGGGAGAGCTGAGACTAGAACCTGAGTTTCCTGACTTCCACACCTGTACTCTTTCCTGTAGGTCCTGCTGCCTCCCTCTGTAGCTCTGCCATGGGGACCGAAGAGGGCCCAAATACGCACTTGATACATGATGGAGGATGGTGGAGGCTCAATGCAGGGCTGCTGATCTGGGAGTGGCAGTTCCTCCAGCAGGTCCACATTAGACAGGGCATCTTCCAAGGTGACGTGGGTCGTCATGGCTGCGGTGTCTCTCACACTTCCACGCTGGGCTCCAGTGGAGTAAAGGAACAGGCTATCAGCAAATCGAAGGAAGCACCAAAACTCCCACCCCACCTTCCTTCCCCAAGCATGACTCCTCACAAAGAGTAAGAGATGAATAAATGCCAAGCTGGCAGTGCTTTATGATGATTTTCACTAGCTTTTCCTCCCAACAATCACCTGGAGATAACAAGTATCTTTCTTTCTACAAGAGGAAGTTTCAGACCCAAGACCGAAATGGCTTATCTAAGACGGAGGTAAGATGCATCTTTGACCATGGTCATTGTGAATCGGTGACCATGGCTTGCACCTTGGTGGGTGCAGTCCTGATGCCCCCTTCTCTGAGGTCCTGAAGGGCTGATTCCAACAATCAGCCATTCTCCCCACCCCAATGGGAGAGAGACAGGCTAGGAGGAAACAGAGCAAGGATGTCAAAGGGAAGCTCTTGGTCATTAGGGAATGTGTCTTCTATTAACCAATCAAGTCCTTACTGTGTGCAGAACACTGTACTAAGCACTCAGGAGAGAGTACAATAAAACCGATTTGGTAGACCCAATGACACGATACCTGCTCTCAGAGAGCTTTCAGTACAGAGGCGGAGCAGTCACTAAAATAAATTACAGCTAGGGGAAAATGGCAGAGTAAAAGGGTTCATTCATTCATTCATTCATTCAATCATATTTATTGAATGCTTACTGTGTGCAAAGCATTGTACTAAGTGCTTGGGAGAGTACAATAAAACAATAAACTGCCCACAGCAGGCTTACAGTCTAGAGAGGAACATATGTATATAACTGCCATGGGACTGGGGGGCTGTGCCTTGGGGGTTCTGCTGCACTTCCCAAATGCTTAGTCCAGTGAATTGCAATGCGCAGATGCTCAATACATGCCATTACTACTATGTGAGCAACTCTCACCCTGTTACCTTAGCATACCAAACTTGGACTGTTGCAGGAATGGAAATGGCAGGAACTGGGACAGCGAGGGACCAGAGCGCAGAGGACAGTAGGGAACCGGTGCATGGGGGCAGGCAAATTGTAAAGGGTGAGGCTCTCCAAATGTCCAGAAATGCACAAGCACAGCTATGTCCTCGGGGATAATACCCTTTGAACAGGACAAAAATGTCTGCTACAATGGCAACATAAATCCACACAAGCCCGCAGTCCTCAGGACTGAAATACACCCATCTGAACCTACTGAAAACAAGTCAGGCTGCAATCAACTAAACTGCCTTAATAAAAACTGAGAACAGCCCCTCCACTGACCAGCTATAGTTTTGAGCCAAGCTAACTGAATCAGCACCGTAATAAAATCTTATAACCTCCTGCCTCGAGGAGACAGTTTTGATACCTTGGACTCCACTGCCTGGGGACCTCAGCACCAAATGAAATGAGGTGGAAAGGCATTCCGGAGAGCTGATATATTCCTCTGGATTCCAATATACGTGACTTTTTGGAAGAGAGAGATGAAGTGTTAAATTCTTGGTGGGGGGAGACGACAGACCAGAGAAAAATTGGATTCTAAATATGCGAACACTCACATGGGCTGAGAAAAAGCCAAAGCAGGTGCAGAGAACTCTAGTCCTCCAGCACCCCTGAAATAACCCTTCTAAAATCAACTGGAGGAAGCCCAACAGACAGTTGATTTAAGGAGAAAAAAAAATCCCCATCACATACCACTGAACCACCATAGCATACATAATTTCACACTTGAAAGCTTTCATGAACACGTCTTCCTGTTATGAATTGTTGAAACAGTTGACAGCCACAGCGCTACTATGGGACACTGTGTATTGAAACAACTTCCCCTTTGCCCTAAAGGCACACAAGGGAATTTGGTAACCTGAGGACTAAAAGAAGTGGGAATTTCTAGCCCACTCTGAAGATCCTCATTCTTCAGCTCCAACCACTTTATCTATCTTTTCCTCTCTCTTTCCCTCGTCCTCTCTCCATCTTCATTCATCCTCAAATCTGCATTACAAACGTTCACTGATTAAGTCATGAAAAATATCTGAAGAAGTATCAGCCTCATTTTACATCCTCGTTTTACAGATTTTACAATTGAGGCCTCAAGAGGTGAGGCCCAATCCACCCAACCAGAATAGGCCTATGATACACCCACAAACTAGAAACTGTAAGTTTACAAACATTCAATTCAAAACCTAAGTGCCTGGACTAAATAACTTATTAAAACACCATTGAAATCCACCACAGATTCATCTTATCCTTGTCTAGGATTCCATTCCCTTGCCACCTGCTCACCTGAAACTCTCTCCCTCACCTTCTCCACAATTTCTCTTTACAAGGCCTTTCTCAAACACTCATTTGCTACTGTAGTTCTAAGACTTTTCTTCCTCTTTTTAAATGATTTTTTAAAATTGCTTACTACGTGCCAAGCACTGTACTAAGTGCTGGGGTAGTAGATACAAACTAATCAGGTTGGACACAATCCGCGTCCCAGATGGGGCTCACGGTCTTAATGCCCATTTGGCAGATGAGGTAACTGAGGCACAGAGAAGTTTCACTTGCCCAAAGTCACAAAGCAGACAAGTGGCAGAGCTGGCATTAAACTCAGGTCCCCCAACTCCCAGGCCCAGCCTCCATCCACAAGGCCATTCTGCTTCTCAGAAGTGCTTGTTCATTATGATTTTTTTTTAGGTTTCCAGGCTGAAAAGTCATCTCCTTCAAGAGCAAGGTGTATATTCTTAACTATATATTTCCATACTCGACAGGTACATGGCATACCTGCATTTTCTCAATGGGAAGGAAAGTACAGGTAAATATATTCAATAATATGTGAAAAGTCGAATTTGGTGATTGGGAAGAGTGGCCACTGATGACTATTGGGAGTACCAGATACTTAGTCGCAGTGACAGCACAATCTTTATGCCATGCATTTTGCTTCAGGTCACCTGAACCTACAATTTTTCTCCAAGAGGCTCCCTGGCATTCCTTTCACTTCCTCCAGAGCCACTGCAATCCCTTCCCAGATCAGACACCACTTCTGAGCCAAGGATCCCAGAGAAGGGAGGCTGGGAGCTGAAAATAAAAATATTGGACATAAAGGCACCCTGGGCCTTATCCATAACTACAAAGGGATGAAAACTCTCAGGATATTGACTGTCCAGCATAAACCCAGATGGCTGGATTTTCACTGAATGGGCAAGGCTGAGACAAGAAACTACAATTTGAGAAATTTAAAGACAGTGTTTCCAAAAGAGCTTGCTATCTATCCCATTCTGGGAGAGTTTTCTGTATTGCACCATCTCCTAAAACAAGAAAAAAACAGAAACAGCAAATACTGAAATTGAAGAATACGATTAAATTGTATTCAATACACAATAAATACGATTGAATGAATGAATCAACAACAGTTCTGTGGAAACTTTTCTTTTTGACTGAATGAAACTCTGAGAAGCAGCGTGGGTCAGTGGAAAGAGCCCGGGCTTTGGAGTCAGAGGTCATGGGTTCGAATCCCGGCTCCGCCACACGTCTGCTGTGTGACCTTGGGCAAGTCACGCAACTTCTCTGTGCCTCAGTTCCCTCATCTGTAAAATGGGGATTAAGACTGTGAGCCCCACGTGGGACAACTTGATCACCTTGTATCCCCCCCACCGCTTAGAACAGTGCTCTGCACATAGTAAGCGCTTAATAAATGCCATAATAATAATAATAATAATAACTCGGGAGACCTTTTGCTGCGGCTTTTTACTGCATTACCATAGGTTTGGCATTCAAATTCCCTCTCTTGCTTTCTTGAAGGGTGCACAAACACATCTTTTTCCCTGAGATAAGAGGCTAAAGTGCTCAAGCTCTCCTACTACTAATGGCCGTTGTATCTTCAGGCACTCAAATCCAAGAAAGAAATGTTGGGCCGCACCTGTTCAGACTTATAAAATTAAGCTTCTGAAATTTTAAAATGGCTGAATTTTCCTTTCTTCAAGACCATAATCCTGCCAAGTTTGAAGAGTTGAACTTCAGTCAACTTTGGGCTCCACAAACCCCAAAAGTGCCAAGAAATTATATTTCCCTGCTCTCTAGGACTTTAACAAAAATAACCTAAAAGTTGTGTTTCAGACTTTCCATAAGGTGTTTTTTATCCTCTGAGCACAGACCAAGTGTGAAGAGTTTCAGTCGCAGCAATCAAAAACTACAAAAGCGCATCTGGAGGCAAAAACTACTCTACAATCTTTAGTCCAAGAGCCATAATCCCCTTATATCTGAAAAACGATATAAGAACAACACCTGGGATTTAATGAGATGGCTGTTAGGCTGCAATTTGAAATTCCCAGAACTCCTTTCATGTTCTCGAGCAGCGCTTTCCCATGGTTCTTATTCAAGTGCATGAAGTAGGAGGGCCTACAAGAGTATTTGTGCACAATAATAATAATGATGATGAAAATAATAACGTTGTATTTGTTATGTGCTTACAATGTTCCAGTGTGCAGGTGAGGGAGCTGAGGCAGGAGAAGTTGGATTTGCACTTGGATTCGCTCCTTTTATTCACCCCTCCCTCAGCCTCACAGCACTTGCCTGTCTCCCCTTCTAGACTATAAGTTTGCTTTGGGCAGGGAATGTGTCTACCAACTCTGTTATATTTACTTTCCCAATTGCTTAGTACTCTGCACACAGTTAGCACTCAGTAAATACAATGATGCACTGAATGATTGCCAAGCACTGTACTAAGCATTAGGGTAGACACAAAATAATCAAACTGTACACAGTCCTTGTCCCACATGGGCTTGGTGTTTAAGTAGGAGGGAGAATAAATATTGGATCTCTATTTTTCAGAAGAGTAAACTAAGGCACAGAGAAGTTAAATGACTTGCCAGAGTCACATAGCAGGCCAATGCCAACACCAGAATGAGAATCCAGGTCTTCTGATTATATGATTTGCAAACAACATATACCAGTACAGACTGGAATGTACATTCCTGCAGTATTTCTCAAGTTGCAATTTTATTAATATTCTTTTAGAATGATCATTTCTGGGGCTCCTTTGCTCTCAGAAAACCTGATGATTTCCAAATCTGAGCCTTGTTGTGAGCCTAGGATAGGGCTGACTGAGATCCTTCAATAATGTTGCTCCCAGAAATAATAGGAGACTCTGACCATCCTGCTTAGACCTAGGGAAGCTAAAGGAAATCTCTTTCATTTACCTTTCCTTAGACAAAGTGTTTGCTATATTTTACCTTGCTTTGTGGTTGACTATATACTGTGCATCTTCCATATACTGATCCCCTTCTTTATTAACAACATTAGCCTTCCTACCCAAATATTTCTGGTCACTTTTGACATTTTCTTTTCTCTATTCCTTCCCACTCACCACTTTCAAACCCCACACCCAAAAGCCTACGGTAGAAAGGGAGAAGACCCACAAGACAGGAGAAGTAGAATAATAGTGGTCAGCCTTATTAACCCAAAGGACCCTCAGAATGTGACATGGATCCAGATTTAGCTATGATTTTGGGGGCTCCACTTTTAGGTGATAGAGAGGAACTTCACAGACTCACAGCTATGGTGATGGCAACGGCATCAGGTAAGAGAAAGGAGGAAGAGGAGGTGGAGGAGGAGGAAGAGGAAGAAAAGGAAGTGGAGAAGAAGGGGGAGGAAGCGGAGACTACCCAGTTTCCTCCTCCTCCTCAGCAACTGCCACTATCACATCACCATCACCACTGCAGCTGTATTAACACATTTTAGGGCTATGAATAAATGGGAGTTTCCAGCCCACATGAAAACACGTAATTCCAGGTGTGCTGGAAACTTCCACTTGTACACAGCCCTCCAACAGGCCAGTTCAGCTGGGCCACTGCCACTCAGGGGAAAGAGGAAGCTGTTTGGGTGATATGGTTTCCGGAAGGCTTGGTCAATCAGTGTTGCTATATTGTGCCACCGCTACCTGCTCCCCCTGCCCAACACGGAGAAGCAGCGGCCTCAGCAGACACCCCAGTTCAACAACCATCCTGGGCTGGGTCCCTTCTTTTTATTTCATTTACTGGTATTTGTTAAGCACTTACTATGTTCCAGGCACTGTACTAAGTGCTGGAGTAGATACAAGCTAATCAAGTTTAGACATAGTCTCTGTCTCACATAGGGTTCAAAGTCTTAATCCCCATTGTACAGATGAGGTAACTCAGGCACAGACAAGTTAAGTGACTTGCCCAAAGTCACACAGCAGGCAAATGACGGAGCTGGGAGATTCTGACTCCAGGCCCTTCTGACTCCATCCACTAAGCTGACTCCCATGCTCTAACTGCTAGGCCACACTGCTTCTCTTCTGCACAAGTGATGACAGCATGATGACAGAATGATCCCTCTCTCTTTTTCTTTTCTCTTTCCCCATCCGCCCCTCCTCCCCCAACCTTACCACCTCACAACATCTTCTAGAATGGACAATCAACAGGGGAAATGGCCTCGGCAACCCAGCCAGGATGGGGCAGGACTCTTGGGCTGGGGCTGTCACCAGAGCTTTCACCTCCCAAGAAAGAGCAGCCCCAGATGTAACTGGCGCTTCCTGGACCAGATCATGGTTGCCACCGTCACCAAGGTAGCTGAAGACATAGGCTGTGGAAAATAAACACTTCCTCTCCCCCTCTCCTATCTTTTTCCTTTCGCCTTGCCCCTCTGGCCTCACCTCTGGCCCACCTATGGTGAAAGCAGATGAAGATGGCTAGCAGAGGGAGAGTCTCCTCTCTGCTTTCTGTTGTTCTCTTTCTTTCCCTTCCCCCATTTTTTTTTACTTGTTTTCCCTGTTTTCACTGGCTCTTTCTTCTTTTAGAGAAGACTAGGCCTCACTTAAGGGAACCTGGAATTTGGACCCCAGCGTGAATGAGGCAGCCTTGAGCTGAAGGGCAAGATCACACAAAAGGGGCTTTGAGAGACTGATAATGTGGGCTGGGTTGAAAGACAGATGGGTCCCTGACAGGATCCTCACCAATTAACATCAACAAGTTTGTCACCTGCTTTGCTCCGCTCTGCAATTTCCTGTCTCTTGAGGTTTTAATCTGAGACAAGATAGAGGGAGGGGCCTAAGCCTGTCTTCCCTCTAACGGTCTTTGGTTTCCTTTTGTGCAGCGCGGGACCTGGGTACAGAAACTGTCCCATCCAATCAGAAAGTAGTCAAAATCCTATTTCTGTGAGAAACCTCATTTTTGAAGGGATGAGTTCTGGACCCTAGGAAACCTTCAGCAGAAACTCAAGAAAATAGATCTATTCAGGGAAAGCCTAGATCCTTCTGTCTGGAAACTAACTTGGGTAGCATCTGGGTTCAGCTAGGACCCACCCTCTGGATTGGCACATATGCCAGGATTCTCATGAATTATTTTCAAATTCCTTTCCTTTCTTTCTGCGACTGATCTCTTTGATGAAGGAAAGAAGCAAGCTTTGTGGCAACCGAGGCAAGGAGAAGTCTCTAGTAGCAGTGGCCCATGCCATTTGTGGCTGGGTGACTCGTAATTAAGAGCACTGACTTGGAAGTCGATAGATCCAGAATTCTGCCTCTGAGTAACTATCTGATTGGGGAAAGTCTCTTCTTAGCCTCTATGGGTCACAATTTCTCCACCTGTATAATGGGAAAACATCTGCCGTCCCAAACTCACGGAGGACCTTTGAGGTGGGCCATGTAGAGAGAATTACCTGAGTGACGTCTGTGGCCAGCAGCCAGTCGGTGTGAGGAAGTCTGGGAAATAGAAATATAGGAGGAAGCAGCATGACCTTGTGGCAAGAGCATGGGCCTGGGAATTACAGGACTACATTTTCATCCCAGTTCTGCCAATTGCCTGCTGTGTAATCTTGGGCAAGTCACTTAACTTCTCTGTGCCTCAGTTTCTTTATCCGGAAAATAAGGATTCAATGCCTGTTCTTCCTCCTATTTAGACTGTGAGCCCCATGTAGGACAGGGATTGTGTCCAACCTGATAATCTTATTTCTATTCCTGCGCTTAGTACCATGCTTGGAGTAGGGTAAGACCTTAATCATCATCAATCGTATTTATTGAGTGCTTACTATGTGCAGAGCACTGTACTAAGCGCTTGGGAAGCACAAATTGGCAATAATCGATACCATAATAATAAATGTATATATAGTCAGAGCAAAAACCCAAGCCCACTTCCATGAGAAAAAACATGTGCCAGGTGGCAAGAAGAAGGCCACAGATTCAGGCAGCCAGCAGCCCACACTGATCCCCTCTCTGCCTCCCTCACTCCCCCAGGCCCGCCCCTACAACCACTGAGGTTGCCTCCACTCAGCAGGAAGCTGGGATATGTGTGGTAGCCAACAGGACAAGGAGGGACATGTGCAGAGTGGGAACAGGGATTCCCCTTGGCATTACTTCTGCTCTTAGTAGTCCCTGCTCTCTGTACCTTGATTTCCTGTTTCGCTGCTGACCCCTTGCCCACATCCTTCTTCTAGCCTAAACTGCCTGCCGCTTCATATCCAACAGATCATCACTCTGCCCTACTACAAGCACATCTCCTCCAAGAGGCCACCCTAACCCCTCATTTCCCCACCTATTCGCCCTCCCTTCTGCACTGACTACCACATTCGTGAAGGCGCTATCATGCTGGTACAGTCACTCATCCTATCCTGCCTAGATTACTGCATCAGCCTCCTTTCTGACCTCTCAACCTCCTGCCTCTCCCCACTTCAGTCCATACAGCACTCTGCTGTCCAGATTATCTTTCTTCAGAAACGTTCAAAATCTCCAGGGGTTGCCTATCCATCTCTGTATCAAACAAAAACTCACTATTGGCTTTAAAACTCTCCATCACCTTGCCCCCTCCTACCTCACCTTCCTTCTCTCCTTCTGCATCCCAGCCTGCACACTCTGCTCTTCTGCTACTCTTCTCACTGTGCCTCAATCCCATTTTTCACGCCGCCGACCCCTGGCCCACATCCTACCTCTGGCCTGGAACACCCTCCCTCCTCAAATCCGCTACTCTTCACCCCTTCAATGCACCACTGAAGGCACACCTCCTCCAAGAGTCCTTCCCAGACTAAGCCCCACTTTTCCACAGCTCCCCCTCCCTTCCACATCACCCTAACCCTTTGCTCTCCCCCGCCCCCCGGCCCACAGCACTTATACCACTTATAAGTGGTACAGCACAGCACTTATACATAAGAGTATATGTATATATCTAAAATTCTGTTTATTTATATTGATGCCTGTTTACTTGTATTGATGTTCTGCCTTCCCTCATCTAGACTGTGAGCCCGTTGTGGGCAAGGATTGTCTCTCTTTATTGCTGTATTGTACTTTCCAAGTGCTTAGTACAGTGCTCTGCACACAGTAAGTGCTCAATAAATACAATTGAATTGAACTGAAGAGACTATGCATTTGGGTCTGTAAACCTTAAAGCACTTTGATTCTCTCCCCACCCCAGCCCTAAAACACTTATGTACACATCCTTCTACTCTTCCGCCTTGCCTATCTGTAATTTATTTTAACATCTGTCCCCCCACTACACTGTAAGATCTTTGAGGGCAGGGATACTGTCTACCAAATCATACTGGACTCTCTCCCAAGCACTTAGTATTGTGCTATGTATACAGTAAGCACTCAATACCACTGATTGATGATTGACTGATGGATCTTCAGGGGAAAGTGGCTGGAGGATAAAGAAAAGCTGGAATGTCTCCTAGAAAACAAAACTGGCCAGGCACATTTCGATTACGATTTTACATAAGACAATATTTAGAATTCTTGGATAGTAAGGTGACCAAGATCAAACAATGGTATATATTAAGCGCTTATTATGTGCAGGCACTGAACTAAGCATATAGAAGTGTATAATAGGAGTTGGCAGACACATTCCCAGCCCACAATGAGCTTACGGTCTAGAGGATATTTGTTGTTGCTGTTTATATTATTGTTTCTGCTTCAAACAGGGGCCTGGTCTTTGATTACTCTCAAAAGGACAAAAAAATCTAAAAATAAAGTGGATATTTTTTTTTCTCCCAGTTGCATAAGCAGCTTTGCACATAAATCAGTAGGTTGCCGGGAGGGCAGGCACACTGAGAGAATAGTTATCCTCGCACCTTCGAAACCCCCTGCCGCGATTTAGAGGCAAACCTGTCACTTTTTCCTTCCAGGGACAACATCCTATGAGGTCACGCAAAACTCAGCGGACCTTTCTGAGCCAACAGAGGAACAGACACGGTTTCAGTAATTCTGTCCTATCTGACCTCAGAGCCCCTCCCCTACAGAAGCCCCTGGGCTAGATTGGAGCAGTAAGGAGCAACTGTCATCTGGCCTTACCATCTCAGTTTAGTGCTCTGAAGGGAAGAATTAACTGCATTAAGAAGGGAGGATCCTCACTCCACTGGCTTGCTCAGCTGCTTCCTGTATTTTTAAGGCTGAGACCTTTCTGTCAAAAACAAACTCAAGCAGATGTCACCCACTCTGGAGTCCACACCCTTGTGGGTAGACCACCCCAGCAATCTGAAAAATGACTTCACACTTCAATCCCTGCACTTACTAGTGGCAATGCTCTATGCATGGGAGGGAACACTTACAACCCCAACTCCCAGCCGCTGAATCTGGTCCCAGGTAGCCCCAAAATGGATGCACGTAAGGCATGGAGCCGGGAAGAAAGAAGTGCTCTTCACCATTACCCCTGCCAACACTCAGAAAGGGTAGCCATTGCAACAACCTTAGCAACCACAGGAATGAAAGAATTCCTATCCAGTCAGTGAAACAAAGCTGATGTACTTCTAGATCAAAATGAAATAGCAGCTCCAAACAGCTTGTCTTGTCTTGTCTTATGCTGTCGAGTCGTCTCCCAGCCATAGCGACTCCATGGACACATCTCTCCCAGAATGCCCCACCTCCATCTGCAATCATTCTGGTAGTATATTGAGCCTAATACATCTTCTGTTTCGAATCTGGGGTTGCTTAATTTGGAAACACATCTTTTACGATGTATAAATTGATCTTGCTTCACTAAAGTGCTTCCCTTAAGGACCAAAATAAAAGATTGCTGGTAAAATTACATAGTAAAATAATGGAATCTGCCTTGGACTCACACAGAGAATCTGGATAACCCTTTCCACTAACTTATCTGCCATTAAAATGCATAAGCAGTCCTGCCATGGATTACTCAGAATTGTCCCCAGTATCTTTAAGGAACACAGTCTCGCTTCCTCTTGCATTCCCAGATTTCTCTTCTTCAGGAAAATCCCCTAGGAAATCCATAGCTTAGATCATTTTCTCAGGTCTAAGTTGCCCTGTGAATACACTACGTCTCACTCTTTGCCCCCTGTTTTATGGGTCAGGTTTTTTAGGGCACCCCAGCAAATGGTCTCAGTCACCTATAAAAATTCCAGTATTTATAAAGTTAGCATGAATAAACATTTGAAGTAGATTGGCTATTTACCCTGCAACTGGGGGCAGCTTTCTCTTTATACAAGGTGATGGATGGTGTTTGAAGATGGGTAGAGGAAAGGAAGGGAGGGAAAGCAGAAGGGAGAATAAAAATCCTTCTGAATGATAAGGAACAGAAAAAATTCCACCAGAAACAGAAGGGCACAGTCACAAATCCTTACAGAAAATCATATCATTTTTGGTGATTTTTAAAACCACAGTAACAATTTTTCAGGCAGCTTTATACAGAGCACTGGAAAATGATCCAAACATGATGGCCATTCTCTGGAATCTTTCCCTTCAATATTAGGTGGGCCTTGATTCCATTCCATTTGTTCCATTTTTCTGCTGCTATTCCAAATTTGTTATGCATAGTTTCAATGCACAGGCCCAGATGAATTCAGCCCTGGCATTCTAACCAGAGTTTGCCAACAGCAGTAGTTAACTCCTTGAGTTAATAAATAAGTACGGGCAGTTCTGCCAGAATCTGCATTTTCCCTACACATTTTGGAAAGAATGTGATGGCACAACTAGGGAACACTCTTCTGATAATGTGCACCTGTCTGCCTAGAATGTAAAATGGTATCATAAGAAATGACTATGTGCATACAAGCAACACTGGACATAGACTGAACACCGGAGTACAAATTTTTCTAGTGGTACATTCTCTCGTGCGCTCGCTCTCTCTCCGAGTCGCTCTTATTTTTAAGCGGGAATATCTCGCGAAGCCCACCTCACCCTGACACCAAATTCTGAATCACAGTACCAGAACAACAAACTGAACCAGACTGAAACTGAATCCAGATTCAATGCCGAGAATGCCAGTGTGCTTTGTGTAGTTGCCCTTTGGGTTCCTAGGAGATCTATTCCCACCGGACCTTGGGACAGTTCTGCAGGCTGTTGGGATTCAAAACAGAGAAGGGCCCTTGTATGCATCCTACCCCAAACTCCCCACAAATGATTTTCTAGCCATTTCTAATCTGGTGGTAAGCACAGCCATGTTCTCCACAAAACAAAGTGCTGTAGATCATTATTTAACACCTGGGCGATCACACTCGCAAGTGCATGAAAAATAACAAGATGGCTAATAATCAAGTCTGTGCACAGAGGGATTCAGCAAATCACCTTCTCAGATCTTGTCTAGGGCTTTGGTTGGCCCCTTGAATGAGCTTTTCTTTCATTGGTTTAAACTTTTCAAAGTGATGCATCAATAAGGAGGGAAAATTACTGTTCAGGAAGTAAACAGATCCTGCACAGAGGTCTGAAATATCTGCCAGCACAATGTACCTCTTCAAAATGCTTCTTTCACCAGTTTTTATCAACATTTCTCTTTTCCTTACGCCAGTCCCAAGCAGCACTAAATACAGCTCCGTCATCGAATGCCACCAGTTATGAACAAAATGGCAGTTACTGGTAAGTTGGCATTTTAGGAGACCCCTGTCACAAATTACATTTTGAAATGCCTCCCTCTTTCTCTTTCTGCGTGTGCATGCGTGTGTGCGCACATTTGTGTGTGCATGTGTATGCCATTTTAGAGCAGTCATCCAAGGGCCACTTAAAAATTTCTGAATCACAAAGTCCCTTTCAGACCCTTGCTGACTTGGTTGGACAGACCACAATTCTTCTTTCTGAATCAACATATACAATTAATAAGCAGCCCCTTGAGGAACGAAAGGCACCCATTCAAATTGTTCTAACATTTGGGAATATCATGATTCTTGAATTTCTGTGGCATTTTTTTAAAAATCTCAGACTCTCTAGCTGTTTTGCAGACATAATCTCATAAACCCTCACAGCGAGCAGGTATTTTATCAGTGGAGAAACTTAAAAAAGAGAGTTGTGGGATTCACAATGGTCACCCCGCAAGTCAGAGGTAGAGTCAGTCACAGGAGGAAGGGAATACGTCAGTATTATTGTTATAGTGTACCTTCCCAAGCGCTTAGTACAATGCTCTGCACCCAGTAAGTTCTCAATAAATACGACTGACTGACTGCTGTTTCTCCCACTGTCCAGAGCACGAATGCTAAATAGAACACATCTACCAGCTCTGTTGTATTATACTTTCTCAAGCACTTAGTAGAATGCTTTGAACACTGTAAGCACTCAATAAACACCACTGATTGATAGGTGCTTTGGACACACTTTAAGAGTAAAATAAAACAGCCCCTTCATATTTTTAGTGAACACTATAACACAGGGACTACTTGGAAGAAAAAATCTTCCCAGATCTTCCATTTTAAACCTTGAAATCTAAAATTATCCCTTTATTTGAAAGTTAAACCACATTATGCAACTGAAACAATTAAATCCAAAGGTTGGCTATTGTGCACAAAAAAGCAGTCTTTACATTTCTTCCAAACTTACTCACTACACTACCACTAAGTTCATTCAATCATATTTATTGAGCACTTACTGTGTGCACAGCGCTTTGCTAAGTGCTTGGGAAGTATAAGTTGGCAACATATAGAGATGGTCCCTACCAATCTTGACGACTCCCTTGAACATGTTATTTTACTGCCCTGGAATTTATTTTACGAAAAACTGTCGAGGATTGTATGGATTTTTCTTTTTTAGGGTTTGAATCCATTTTCAGCATCTCGCTTAGGCCTGTATGGAGTCAATTCTAACAGCAATGCTTTCAAGTCACAGGAAGCGTTTCTCTTGAGAATGTCAGCCTCTTCATTTTTGCACTGCAACCTTTCACCTGCTGAGCAGCATTCTCACTTCGGAAAGGTGTGGGGAGTCCCTCGCAAGGCCGCGAAGGATAGCGGGATCAGGGGAGGTTCCCAGGGAGACCACGCCTGAGTGGCAGTGACCAAGCCCCCCTACCAGCCAAGAATCACAGCAAAACAGCTTCTTCAGCCATGGAGCCCCAAACCAATGGAGGTACAGAGGCTGAACACCATGGTTTGCTTGGACCCTTGAAGGCGACTCGAAGGAATACAGAGGGGCTCAGAAGAATTCAAGTGGCCATGGCCAGATTTTCAGTGCTGGGGGTGGTGGTAAACAAATAAAAGTCCTCTTGTGCTGCGCGAAAATTTAGGAGGAACTGCTCCCAATGTTGATGATCTCACAGCTTTATTCATTCATTCAATCAATCGTATTTATTGAGCGCTTACGGCCTGATTCTGCTTGCTGGACAGTGAGCGGAATACAGGCAGCGCACTCACTGCGAATTGTAACCTCTCACTGAATGGACACCGAAGAGGCATGAATTATTTAGAGGGAACGTTGTGTTCGCATTGCCTTTTTTTCTTTCCTTTCAAGTTCAGTCCCTTTCTGTGGCAATCCCTGGTCTAATGGCCATTGGGGAGAACGATGCATAAATTGGGAAATCCATTCTGGGGCTTAAATTCAGTTTATTCCGATGACTTTTTCTCTTCCATTTTCCAGAACAGACACAGCTGGTGGGTTTGGGTGCCTATGGAAGATTGGCAGTGAAATCAGAAGGGATCTCAGAGGGTGGCAATCCGCAGGCTGTGAGTTTAGGGCCGGTTGGGGAGCACAGTTTAGTTAAATAACAACACTGCACTTCGGGCAGAAGACTGCGCCAGTGTAGCAGAGCAAATGCAGTGCAAGTGACCCCCAGCCACCTACACCCACTCACCAGCGCTTAGATCATCATCATCATCATCAATCGTATTTATTGAGCGCTTACTATGTGCAGAGCACTGCACTAAGCGCTTGGGAAGTACAAATTGGCAACATATAGAGACAGTCCCTACCCAACAGTGGGCTCACAGTCTAAAAGGGGGAGACAGAGAACAAAACCAAACATACTAACAAAATAAAATAAATAGAATAGCTATGTACAAGTAAAATAAATAAATAGAGTAATAAATATGTACAAACATATATACATATATATAGATCAGTGCTTTACACATAGTAAGAGCTTAATAAATGTCATTATTATTATACATCCACCCAGATCCATTCCGGCCCCTGGTCCCCTTGGTATCTTTCTCCATGGCATCTCCAGAGGCATGATTGCTCAGCATCTCCCCATCACCTGCAAAGCGTTTACCTAATCCCTGCGATTCGCCCTGCTCTTGCCTCAAAAACGGAGCTAGGGCCAGCCTTCCGGCACTGTTTTTCGCTCGCCCACTCGTTTTCTAATCATTTAGGTTTGTTGGGGTTGTTTTTTTTCTCGTTTTTCGCCGGCTACAGCAGCCGAGGCCCAACCACTTGCCCTCCCCTCCTTCCCACCTCTGGTTTTTCAGGCTAAACCCTTTAATCCCCAATCCTGCTGTTCCTTTCTGGTTTGTGCTTCTTCCCCAGGAGGTGCTTCGAACGGTGCTCAGCGCTTAGCACATAGTAAACACAACAAATATTATTATCAACAAATTAACAAATAATAGTATTGTTATTATATTATTAATAATATTATTAATATTATATTTGTGGGGGGTGGCTCCCCGGGCAGCGCTTAACAGTGCTTGGCACATAGTAGGCGCTTAACAAATATCATTATTATCCCTGCATTTGCGGGGGGTGGCTCCCCGGGCAGTGCTTTGAACAGTGCTTGGCACATACTAAGCGCTTAACAAATACCATTATCCCTGCATTTGTGGGGGGTGGCTCCCCGGGCAGCGCTTCGAACAGTGCTTGGCACATAGTAGGCGCTTAATAAATACCATTATTATTATCCCTGCATTTGTGGGAGGACCCCGGCTCCCGAGGAGGGACGGCCTCCATGGCCGGCTCCCTGGGGCAGTCGGGGAGGGAGCTGGGGCGGGGGGATCAATCAATCAATCAATCGTATTTATTGAGCGCTTACTGTGTGCAGAGCACTGTACTAAGCGCTTGGGAAGTCCATATAGAGACAGTCCCTACCCAACAGTGGGCTCACAGTCTAGAAGGGGGAGACAGAGGACAAAATCAAACATATTAACTGCCCGTATGCCAGGCGGGCCGCTCACGTTGGCCGGGAGGCCGGTCAATCAATCAATCAATCGTATTTATTGAGCGCTTACTGTGTGCAGAGCACTGTACTGAGCGCTTGGGAAGTCCAAGCTGGCACCCTACAGAGACAGTCCCTACCCAACAGTGGACTCACAGTCTAGAAGGGGGAGACAGACAACAAAACCAAACATATTGACTGCCCGTATGCCAGGCGGGCCGCTCACGTTGGCCGGTCAATCAATCAATCATCAATCGTATTTATTGAGCGCTTACTGTGTGCAGAGCACTGTACTAAGCGCTTGGGAAGTCCAAGTTGGCAACATATAGAGACAGTCCCTACCCAACAGTGGGCTCACAGTCTAGAAGGGGGGGGGACAGAGGGCAAAACCAAACATATTAACTGCCCGTATGCCAGGCGGGCCGCTCACGTTGGCCGGTCAATCAATCAATCAATCATCAATCGTATTTATTGAGCGCTTACTGTGTGCGGAGCACTGTACTATGCGCTTGGGAAGTCCAAGTTGGCAACCTAGAGAGACAGTCCCTACCCAACGGCGGGCTCACTGTCTGGCTGGAAGGCCGGGATGCTGCAGGTGGCTCTAGGCCTAGTGGGAGCCATTGCTCCTCCTCCCTGTCCTCCTCTTCTTCTTCCTCCCCTTTCGGCTGACTGGATGCCCTCCCCGCAGCTCGGGTCAACGCACCTGTGCCCCCCATTCCCCGGGGATGCCCATGCCCACCCCATGCCCATCCTTACCTGCCGGGGCACAGCGGGCAGGGCAGGCCCGGCTGCAGTGGGAGATGGATGCTCCGCTCGGCTCGGCCTCAGCCGGCTGCCTGGAGCTCCACCCCCTCCCCTTCTTTCACCACCTCCTCCTCCTCTTCCTCCTCCTCCTCCTCCTCTGTGTGCCACACAAAGAGCAGGAAATGGCCGCAGCGACGGTCCTGCGGCCCCCCCTCCCCTGCCAAGGGGCTCCCGGCCCGCCCAACCCGGGGGGAGGGATGGACAGGGGCGCTTAGCAACCGGAGAAACCTTGGGAGAGAATCATGCATCCATCCATTCACTCATCATCATCATCATCAATCGTATTTATTGAGCGCTTACTGTGTGCAGAGCACTGTACTAAGCGCTTGGGAAGTGCACGTTGGCAACATATAGAGACAGTCCCTACCCAATAGTGGGCTCACAGTCTAAAAGGGGGAGACAGAGAACAAAACCAAACATACTAACAAAATAAAATAAGTAGAACAGATATGTACAAGTAAAATAAATAAATAGAGTAATAAATAAGTACAAACATATATACATATATACAGGTGCTGTGGGGAAGCATCATCATAAATCGTATTGAGCGCTTACTGTGTGCAGAGCACTGTACTAAGCACTTGGGAAGTACAAGTTGGCAACATATAGAGACAGTCCCTACCCAATAGTGGGCTCACAGTCTAAAAGGGGGAGACGGAGAACAAAAACCAAACATGCTAACAAAATAAAATAAATAGAATAGATATGTACAAGTAAAATAAATAAATAAATAAATAGAGTAATAAATATGTACAAACATATATACATATATACAATTGTATTTCTCGAGCGCTTACTGGGTGCAGAGCGTTGTACTAAGCGCTTCGGGACGTACAAGTTGGCAACATTAGAGAGACGGTCAATCAATCAATCAATCAATCGTATTTATTGAGCGCTTACTGGGTGCAGAGTGCAGTACTAAGCGCTTGGGAACGTGCAAGTTGGCAACATAGAGAGACGGTCAATCAATCAATCAATCAACCGTATTTATTGAGGGCTTACTGTGTGCATAGCGCTGTACTAAGCGCTTGGGAACGTACAAGTTGGCAACATAGAGAGACGGTCAATCAATCAATCAATCGTATTTACTGAGGGCTTACTGTGTGCATAGCGCTGTACTAAGCGCTTGGGAAGTACAAGTTGGCAACATAGAGAGAACGTCCCTACCCAGCAGCAGGCTCACAGTCTAGAAGGGGGAGATAGACAACAAAACATATTAACAAAATAAAATAAATAGAATAAATATGTACAAATAAAAATAAAGAGAGTAATAAATACGTACAAACATATATACAGGTGCTGTGGGGAGGGGAAGGAAGTAAGGCCGGGTGGATGGGGAGGGGGAGGAGGGGGAGAGGAAGGAGGGGGCTCAGTCCGGGAAGGCCTCCTGGAGGAGGTGAGCTCTCAGTAGGGCTTTGAAGGGAGGAAGAGAGCTAGCTTGGCGGATGTGCGGAGGGAGGGCATTCCAGTCCAGGGGGAGGATATGGGCCGGGGGTCGACGGCGGGACAGGCGAGAACAAGGCACGGTGAGAAGATTAGCAGCAGAGGAGCGGAGGGTGCGGGCTGGGCTGGAGAAGGAGAGAAGGGAGGTGAGGTAGGAGGGGGCGAGGTGATGGAAAGCCTTGAAGCCCAGGGTGAGGAGTTTTTGCCTGATGCGTAGGTTAATTGGTAGCCACTGGAGATTTTTGAGGAAGGGAGTAACATGCCCAGAGCGTTTCTGCACAAAGACAATCCGGGCAGCAGCGTGAAGTACGGATTGAAGTGGGGAGAGACAGGAGGATGGGAGATAGGAGAGGAGGCTGATGCAGTAATCCAGTCGGGATAGGATGAATCAGCATTCCCAAGGCAGGAACACAGCCTAGTTGACGAAGCACGGGCCTGGGAGACGGAGGACCAGGCTTCTGATCCCCATACACCGCTTACCCGCCATGGGACCTTCGGCAAGAGAAGCAGCGTGGCTCAGTGGAAAGAGCCTGGGCTTGGGAGTCAGAGGTCGTGGGTCGGCCAGTTGTCAGCTGTGTGACTTTGGGCAAGGCACTTCACTTCTCTGGGCCTCAGTGACCTCATCTGGAAAATAGGGATGAAGACTGTGAGCCCCCCTTGAGACAACCTGATCACCTTGTATCCTTCCCAGAGCTTAGAACACTGCTTTGCAAATAGTAAGCCCTTAATAAATGCCATAAAAAAAGAAAAAAAAGAGCTCGGGCTTGGGAATCAGTTGTGGGTTCTAATCCAGGGTCCGCCACTAATCAGCTGTGTGACTTTGGGCAAGTCACTTCACTTCTCTGGGCCTCAGTTCCCTCATCTGGAAAATGGGGATGAAGATTGTGAGCCCCACATGGGGCAACCTGATGACCTTGTATCTACCCCAGCGCTTAGGACAGTGCTTGGCACATCGTAAGTGCTCAACAAATACCAACATTATTATTGTTATTAAGTCATTCAGCTTCTAGACTGTGAGCCTGTTATTCATTCAATCATATCGATTGAGCACTGACTGTGTGTAGAGCACTGGACTAAGCGCTTGGGAAGTCCAAGCAGGCAACAGAGATGGTCCAGCCCCAACAACAGGCTCCCAGGCTAGAAGGGGGAGAGAGCTAGTTGTTGGGTCGGGACCGTCTCTGTTGCCGATTTGTACTTCCCAAGCACTTAGTCCAGTGCTCAGCACACAGTAAGTGCTCAATCTTACTATTGAGTGAATGAATTTAGCTTCTTTGTGCCTCAGTTTCCCCAGCTGCACAATGCGGCTTCAATACCCATTTCTCCTATTTAGACTGTCAGCCCCAGATGGGACAGGGATGGTATCTGGCCTGATTATGACTTGTACTCCCCAAGCACTTAGTACAGTGCTCTGCACACAGTAAGCGCTCAATAAATATGATTCAATGAATGAATGAATGATTAGCGTGACCACCCAGCGCTTAGAACGTGCTTAACACATAGTAATCATTTAACAAGTACCATTAAAACATGAAGCATCTCATTTCCTACCCTTCATTGATTCATGTTTCTGCCTCCAGTCATGGTGGTACCTCCCTACTCTTTATCTTTAGCACCCACCCAACTTCTCCCCTAGGAAGAGAAATTACCCAGGGATTGTCAACTCTGGGACAAAAGTCCCTGCCCACTGCCAGCCTGAGAGAGGGGAAGATGGGGAAGATTAGAGAGGAAGCGTGACTTAGTTGGAAAGAACACGGGTTTGGGAGTCAGAGATCATGGGTTCTAATCCAGGCTCTGCCACTTGTCAACTATGTGACTTTGGGCAAGTCACTTAACTTCTCTGGGCCTCAGTTACCTCATCTGCAAAATGGGGATTAAGGCGGTGAGCCCCACCTGGGACAACCTGATAACCTTGTATCTCCCCCAGTGCTTAGAACAGTGCTCTGCACGTAGTAGGTGCTTAACAAATACCACCACCATCATTATCATTATTATTAAGGGGAATGGAGGGCAGAGTGAGTCCATAATTTTATTCCTTAATGCTCTCAGCTAGGCCGTGACTTCCTACTCAACCCTCCAGCTTTCTCACTCAGCTGCCTTTAATGGACTGGAGTCATAGTCTTGACTTCTAAAATGTTGAAGAGAAAGAAGATTGAAAAAATCGAAACTCACCTCAAGCAACCGGTAAATCCCCCAAACAGCCCACAGCACAGTCCATTTAGACTGCAACTTGGGCAAATACATCTGCCTAATAGAGACACCGACCCTCCCACCAACCCTACCCTCACCTTCCAATACCAATAGCTGCAGCTGAGGAAGGAGTTGACGTTGTAAAGCTTTATTATTATTATTAGAATTGTTTTATAAATATTGTGGCCTTAAAAATGTGTTTATTAAACATTCTAGAGGCTTTGCACAGACATAATTAAGCTCACTCCCGATGCATCTCTTACAGTGCTCTGCACACAGTAAGCGCTCAATAAATACGATTGAATGAATAAATGAATGAATGAATTCACTGAAATCTCCCCAGATGAGACTTATAGAAGAATAGTGAAGAGCCCAAAAAAGCCTTAACACCAAGGAGCACCAGAGACCAAGATACTGCAAATAAGTAAGTAAAAGTAGATGATGATTAAAAAAATGAATAAAGACAAACAAAACTGTACCCCCACTAAACCCCACAACAGAGATTTGGGACACTGTCATTTATAAGATAGGAAAGGACAACAACATTGTCATCAAGGAATATTTAGCAATTGCCCAAAAGATGCTGGGCTCTATGTAGGCATTAAGGAAGTCAAAGTCCCTGCCTGAAAAAGCTTATTGTATCACCATGAGAAGCAGTGTGTGGATTAAAGTATGGGGCTGGTAGTCAGAGGCCTTAGATTCTAATTCAGGTTCTGCCACTTACCTGCTGTGTGACCTTGGGCAAATCATTTAAATTCTCTGTGCCTCAGTTCCCTCATCTGCAAAATGAGAATTCAATACCCGTTCTCCTTCCCTCTCTCCACCTGCATGGGACCCGCTTATCTTGTATTTACTCCAGCACTTAGTAGAGTGCTTGACACACAGTGAGCACGTAACAAATACCACAATTATTATTACCAGTTGTTTCGGTATTTTTTAGGTTTCATTTGATCTGAATAAAACTCTCTCTTTCATTTAAGTTGCTGCTTGAAGAAGTATTTTTAATTGCAGTGTGAGAAAGATGTGGAGGTGGCTGTGAAGGGGAGATTTGTATAGGAACTTTTTTTTGGTAAAATGTTCCTTTCCAAACATAAATGCTTATGCCAAAAAGAATCTACTAAGATAATTCTAGTCTATACCCCGGTCTCTAGGCGGCTCTGTGCCTAATTTTTTTTTAAAAGTGATCTTCCTCCAAATTATCTGCAGATTGCCTCATTGCTGAACTTCCTTTGGCCTGTGTGGTATTAGTATTGCTACCAGTTCCCAGGGTTAAAACTGTAACTTTCCGTGAATCTCCTTCAGCACCAGGTCAGTGACAGTCACTCAGTAATGAGAACATCGCTAGTGAAGAGACCTCTTGGTGTAACTTAGTGGCTTCAATGACCCAAGAGTCCGACTGGCCTTGCAACATGTTTCACAAACCCCCAAACTCAACCTAGAACCCACTCTCCCCATTTCAAAATCACTGAAATTTTCAGTTTAACAGAAACTCAAAAATGAAGTAACTGCAGGAGTTGTTGCTGTGGTTAGAGTAAGGTCTCATTCTTTCCTGGTCTAAACTAGTGATATTGATCTTTCATAATTGTACTAATAATTAGTCATAGGGTGGACAACTCCGTTGACCTACTTGTATGCTGTTGTATTGTCGTGGCCATCATCATCATCATTTTTTTGTGGTATTTGTCAAGCGCTTACTATGTGCCAATCACTGAACTAAGCACTGGAGATGTTACGAGCTAATCCAGTTGGACACAGTCCACATCCCAGATGGGGTTCAGAGTCTTTAATCCCCATTTTACAGATGAGGTAACTAAGGCACAGAAAAGTTAAGTGACTCGTCCAAGGTCACACAGCAGACAAGTGGCAGAGCCGGGATTAGAACCTAGGTCCTTCTGACCCTCAGACCTCTGTTCTATCCACTACCCACACAGCTTCTCATCATTAACTGAGGGCTGACTGTTGGGCAGAACATTGGGCAGAACAATAGACTAGGCATTTGAAGTAAAATCCTTATGTGGCTGCTGTTCGTAAGGCATTTGGTGGGAAGTGGCTTCAGAAATGGTTTAACAGAAAGGACCAGCTGCCCTCGTAGTTGGGGAGGGGAAGATTTGAGACCTGACTACACTTCTGGAAGCCAACAATTCCTGAGTCCTTTGTGTTCCTGGTAGTGATTGTTCTGTAGTCCTAAGTAATCTCTTTCTTCTTCACAACAACAAATGTTTCCTTTAAAAATGTAAACATGTGGGGAGTTTTTGACAATATTTTTTACTGTTGACATTCACAACAGTCAAAATGTATATAACGAACTATGGACAAAATACAGGTTTACTACTCTGCTAGCATATTTTCACATAGACTTGGAACTCATACAATTTGTAATTTTGCATTGCAATTAAAGTTGAGGTTGAAACAAATATTTAATTGAAAATTGCTGTGTTCACCACCTCACTCTTCCTACCTTTACACTAAAAAATACACCAATCTCTTAAAGATTTCTTTACAAATATTGGGTACTGCCATCACTCAAGAGGGCATAACACACAAATGGAGTATTAGTCAGGCACCATCTTTTGATAAATCAATCTCAATATCACATCCCTTGTTAATTTGGGGAGCAATAGAAGTTTAATAAGTCAATTACTTATTGTTGGGTTTGTACAATATGCTTTCCAACACTAAGGATACCGAGAGATTTTGTTTGGTCAGTAGGTTAAAGGCAGAAAATACTTGAGAATTACTACACTAGAGTACTTCTGTTCTCTTGGACTTGAAATAATTCCTAATTTGGTACTCTGCAGTCTTTAATCACTTTCTCTTGGGAAATTTGGGAATGAATTATCTTTCTTTTCTGCCCTCTACATCACTTAGATGACAGGCATGTCTTGCAACAATTCTGGTCTGCTGTTCTTGCTCGGTGTGAAGTGGTTTAGCCGAAGTGTATCATTTATCGTTTTAAAATTAAAGTCTCTGGCCCATCAATTCAATGTTTTTTTATGCAATGGCTGATCCATCCATGGAAATATAATATTCAAGTTAGGTTGCCCTTCAATAAGTTATACTACTACCAACCCAGATGTATAAAACAATATCTGTTGTCCATATCTACACATCTATACAGATAGATAATAGTCTTCCACATTCTAAGAAGAAACACTGATGGTGAAATTCACGTGAGAGCGTATGTGACTGGAAAGGCCAACGAGGCCACATTGTGGGCTGTCCCTTGTGCGTTAACCTATGTGGGTTTTGCAGTTCCGGGGGTTGTCTTCGCTTTAGCCTCCTTGTCTTCCTTTCCTTATGAAGCTTTTGCTGTAGAAGCAGCATGGAGTAATGAATCAAGCTTGGGCCTAATAGTCAGAAGGACCTGGGTTCTAATCCCGCCTCCGCTTCTGCCGTGTGACTTTGGATAAGTCACTTAACCTCTCTGCGCTTCAGTCACCTTATCTATAAAATGGGGATTAAGACTGTAAGCCCTCGGTGGCATAGGGACTGTGTCCAACCTGATTACCTTGTCTCTACCCCAGTGCTTAGAACAGTGCTCGACACATAGTAAGTGCTTAACAAATACCATCATCGTCAGCTTCTCCTTTCTTGATGGCAGCGTGCTATGCTGGTCTGTCCTGGGCAACTGACTACCAGTTTTTCTTTGTTTATTTGTTGGTATTTGTTAAGGGCTTACTATGTTCCAGGCACTGTACAAGCTCGTCAGCTTGGACGCAGTCGCTGTCCCACATGGCGCTCACAGTCTTAATCCCCACTTTACAGATGAGGGAACTGAGGCCACCAGAAATGAAGTGACTTACCCCTTGTCAAACAGCAGACAAGTGATGGAACTGGGATTAGATCCCAGGCCCTTCTGACACCCAGGCCTGTGCTCTGCTTCTCATCTAGCATTGTCTGAGACTTTGTTTTACTTTTTCCTTAAAATGTTTCCTCAGCCCTCCTTGCATTCAGTTTCCCAATTTCAAACAACAGTCAGCGTGTGTTTGGATATCCCGCTGTCTGTCATTCTCTTAATACATCCCATCCAACATAGCCGAGTTGGTGAGCAGAGCTTCAGTGCAGGAGGCTAACTTTGTTCCAGAACTTCATTGTGATCCTTCTAGTCATTTGTTGTTGAGAAGAACCCATAAATGATGCTGATGGAACTGGTCAAGAAGTTGGATGTGGAGCATTGGTAGCGTCCAGGTATCACAGCCGGACAGAAATATGGGCAGTTCTGTGGCTCGGTAGGCCTTTCATTTGTTCTGAAGCCTGATGTCTTGCTGCTGCCACACTCTGACAGAGTGATGACTTTCATAATCCAGTTTTCTACTTCCTTTCCTATTATGTCATTGGTCAGTGAGCTGCCCAAGTATCACAATTCTATGGCAACATTTAGCTCTGTGTGCCATTATACATTTTTGGTTGTGTGCAGGGTTGGTGCAAGCCAATATATATATATATTTTTTATGGTATTTGTTAAGCGTTTACTATGTCATTCATTCATTCATTCAATCGTATTTCTTGAGCGCTTACTGTGTACAGAGCACTGTACTAAGCGCTTGGGAAGTGCAAGTGGCAACATTTAGAGATGGTCCCTACCCAACAACGGGCTCACAGTCTAGAAGGGGGAGAGAGACAACAAAACAAAACATGTGGACAGATGTTAAGGCATCAGAATAAATAGAGATAAGGCTAAATGCACATCATTAACAAAATAAATAGAATAGTAAATATGTACAAGTAAAATAAGTAGAGTAATAAATCTGTACAAACATATATACAGGTGCTGTGGGGAGGGGAAGGAGGTAGTACACTGTACTAAGCGCTAAGGTAGATAATCAGGTTGGATACAGTCTATGTCCCACATGGGGCTCACAATTTTAATGCTCATTTTCCAGGAGACATAACTGAGGCATAGAGAAGTGAAATGACTTGTCCAAGGTCATTCAGCAGACAAGTAGCAGAGTTGGGTTTAGAACCCAGGTCCTCCTGACTCTGAGACCCATGCTCCATCTACTAGGCCACAATGCTTCCCTCTTAGTTTTTCCTCTTAGTCTTCTCTCCATCGTCTTAGTTTTCTCTAAACTTAGCATCAACTTGTATGGCCTGTCTCATTAGCTGAAGTTGTTTATCATGATTTTTACAAGCATGGTACCCATGCAACTAATATTTTGGGGCCAGCCCTCGGCTTTTAAGGTAATCTTAGAAGCAGTCTTTGGATCTGTGCTTTGCTGCCTCATAATTTAATACTACTGCCCTTAATACATTACTAGAACAGGGAAATGAGCCTGGTAAGCAGCTTGAAAGACTTGAGGTGAATTATGGAGGAAATTTTGGTATCTTAGATCTGCTTGGCTTTATCACTGGTTGTCAGAGAGCTTGAGGACTTTCTCTTTATCATCATCATCATTATCATCAGCAGTGAGTGTCTGTTATATACGACACACTGTCCTAGGTGCTTAGGAGTATACACACACAAAAAAGGAAGGACATGATCCCTTCCCTCCAGGAGCATACAGTCAAATAGTGGAACCTATAAGTAATAGATAAAGGAGAATGTTAAGCAAGTGAAAATTAATAATAAATAATGTATGCATTATGTGTACATACTAAGATGACTGATGGGATGGCATGACCAGGAAGACATAGGGTTAATCAGAGAATAACCCCTGGAAACAGTGACTTTTAGGAGAACTTCGGAGTGGAAGGATGGGAGAGTGTCTCAGTCGGCAGTGAAAAATACAGGAACAATGGGCCGGAGAAAGGAGAGTGGTGAGCCAGATTCAGTTAGGAGGTTTGCTTGGGACTGGCAAAGAGCATGAACTGGGGTGAGTCAGGAGAAGAGTGCGGGCAGGTAGGAAGGAATCAGCTGATGGAGAATCTCAGAGCCAGCAACTATATCTCCCCTGCAAAGTTCTTGTCTTGTCTTATGCCATCGAGTCGTTTCCGACCCTACACAAGCTCAAATCCAGATCGATGTAACTTACTTCTGGAATACTCTAGAAAAATGTATTCACCAGGGGCCCACCAGGATTGCTTAACTCTGAGAATTGTCCCAGGTTCAAGGACCCTTGAGAGGAAACCACATGCTTTCCCACCCTCAGTTTAATTTCATTTTGGCTCCTTGTATCAGTACTGTGGGAGCAGGTTATTAATACTCAGGCTGTTCCTTTTAATGTTCTATTTCTTTGAAGTCGTTTCTGCTTAGATAAAAGAACAGGAAACCTTTCTTGGGAAAAAAATGTAAACTTCCCTTTTTCTTTATAGACCTTTTGGGATAAAAGTTTTAGGCATTGGATGCTTAGACATAAGCAATCAAATAGTTACACTACATTAAGGCTCAATTACATAAATAACATTCAGGTAATTGTTGCTGAAATAATATAGAACAGACACCCTCATATTCCGTAAATGAGATTTATATAGTGAGGTTTGGTTCAGATGCAGTGGCAGAATTCGGTAGCATTCTTCCATTCATTCATTCATTCAATCGTATTTATTGAGCACTTACTGTGTGCAGAGCACTGTAGTAAGCGCTCAGGAAGTACAAGTTGGCAACATATAGAGACGGTCTCTACCCAACAACGGGCTCACAGTCTAGAAGGGGGAGACAGACAACAAAACAAAACATGTGGACAGGTGTCAAGTCATCAGAATAAATAGAAATAAAGCTAGATGCACATCATTAAGAAAATAAATAGAATAGTAAATATGTACAAGTAAAATAAATAAAGTAATAAATCTGTACAAACATATATACAGGTGCTGTGGGAAGGGGAAGGAGGTAGGGCTGGGGGGATGGGGAGGAGGAGAGGAAAAAGAGGGCTCAGTCTGGGAAGGCGTCCTGGAGGAGGTGAGCTCTCAGTAGGGTTTTGAAGGGAGGAAGAGAGCTAGCTTGGCGGATGTGTGGAGGGAGGGCATTCCAGGCCCGGGGGAGGACGGGGGCCGGGGGTCTATGGCGGGACAGGGGAGAACGAGGTACAGTGAGGAGGTTAGCGGACAACATGGGACAATTTGGATACAGTGCGATGTGGTGTTGGGAGATATGGTTATGCGCTTGTGCGTGGTATCATGTTCAAGATGAGTACTGCAATGTGGGTTTTCATTCATTCAATCATATTTATTGAGCACCCACAGTAGTAAGTGTTTCCTTCTTGTGGGGTTCATGAAGAGTATTAGAGTACAGACGAAATACGGCCTAGTGGATAGAGCACAGACCTGGGATCAAAAGGACCTGGATTCTAATTCAGGCTCTGCCACAGTGGATAGAGCACAGACCTGGGATCAGAAGGACCTGGATTCTAATTCAGGCTCTGCCACTTGTCTCCTTGGGGACCTTGGGTGAGTCACTTAACTTCTTTGTGCTTCAGTTTCCTCATCTGTAAAATGGAGATTAAGACTGTGAGCCCCATGTAGGATGGGGACTGTGTCCATCCTGGTTAGCTTGTATCCACCCCAGTGTTTAGTTGAGTGCCTGGCACATAGTAAGCTTTCAATGACCACCGTTTAAAAAAAATAGATATTTTGGAGCCCAGCTGATCTGTAGTAGCATCTAGGCAATGGGAGAGGTGGTCCTAGTCAGGGAAGCTCCCTGGAGATTCTGCATATACAATCAGAGAGGAAACAGGCTCACAGCTCTGAAACCCTTTAAAACCTCTTCCAAGGATATACCACTCTGAATACTCTACCATTGGCTTTAGGTGGACAAACCTAATCTCTATATTTTCAAGATTTTGGAGTAGTAGTACTAGGTGCAGCACTATTTATTAAGCACTTACCATGTGCAGAGAATGGTACTAAGCAGTGGGAAAAGATGTACAAGTGGAAATTGGACACAATCCCAGTTCCTCGGTGGGGTGGGGGGGGGGGATTCACAATTTAAAAAAGGAGGATCCCCTTTGGAGGAACCCTCCATCCCGCAATTTTGTTCATTGACTGCTATGATGTAGATTAGAATTTGAGGTCCTTTGATCTCCCCTTTTCTCCTGCTACACCTTGGCCCACACTGTTCTTTCCAGACAAAACTAATGTGCCTCTCATTTGACTCTGCCACCTCCAATCAATTTCTTATGTTATTTCTCACTATCTCTCCAAAAGTCTTCTCTGTCCAGCTTCTTCAAACCCAACCCTTCCACTCCATCACAACTCGCCCCAAACCTCATCTTTTCCCCATGAACTCCAAGGGTCATCCCATCCTCTCAGTCTTCACTGGTCATTGCGTGCTTTTATCTGCTGCTGGTTTATTTGTCACTCGTTTTTTTATGTATTTACTTACCCATCCTCCTGTACTTGCTGTTTTAATCTAAGCTTCTCAACATTATACAGTCATCATCCTAAGTGTGTCTGGCTTCCCCACTAGGTTGTTAACTTTTTGAGGGCAGAGATTTTGAGGGTGGTAGAATCTTGATTTTATATCGTCTAATATTCTCTAATAACATAGAACAGTTCTCTGTTCAATGGACTAGCTCAATCAATGCTGTTGATAATAATTGAATTATCATTTGGAGGATGAAGATGAGTTTTAGGGGAGGCGTATTTTACTCTCAAAAAAGATAAAGAGCATGGTTTAAGGAAATCCATTTTGGATTTCTGTAAGTCTATAAGAATACTTAAGCTGAAAGGTTTCCTTGCATAGTTTTTTAATAATCAATAGCATCTGCTATTTGATATTTTAGTACCCTCGTATTTAATTTTAAACCTTTATACAGATGATATGACCCACAGTATAATAAACAGATTTTATTGACTTAAGACCAAACTTATACTTTTGTATATTAGAAAAAGAATGAAGGCATACATCAGATATTTATTTTCCCTGTGATAACCCACAAACTAATAAATACTTTTATCTTTTTATGTATAAAAATACATTCACAAGAGAACATTACAAAGTCAAAATACAGATATAACACAAAACAGAAAATATAGTATCCTTCAATGAGGATAAGGCACCATGTTCAAAGAGATAACAGCAGCAGAAATCCAGAGGGAAAGATGTGCTTGAAAAGTAAAATCTTTTGGATAGGCAATGTATTGAGAGGTGTTTTGTAAAAAAAAAAAATACGATAAGTTTATTTTAAAAATATAATTCAGTACTAGTAATCAGGCCATTAGAGGCATTTATAGTACATTCTGATGCTACTTTCTAAAAGCATCGTAGAACATTAAAAAAAAGTACAAAATGCCCAGTTCAATGGCATATACTGGGAACTTAATAAATGCTTGATGACAGTGATCTAAAAAAATTTTCACATAAATTATTTTGGATAAACTCAATGAAATCTAAATTGTATATTGTTTCATCTTAAGACTCAAGGTTTCCACAGATCCCACAGATTGCTGCTCTGCATCTGAATTTCAGAATAGAAATATTACACCAAAGTTTACAAGATTTGTTAAAAAACAGTTTAACAACTTCCTGAAGAATTTTAATAAATAGAAAAGTGAATCTCTTTACATTCAGACCTTAGAAGGTGTTTGAAAGGATTGCAGTTGCATTTCCTTGCAATCTACATTTGCTGCATCTTAAAGATAATTAGAAAAAAATATGTATGTTAGGAACATTTTATGTTATTATTCTATGGTATAACCACACAAGATTCCAAGATCTAAAGGAGTAACGAAGGTCTAGTGGAAAGAGCACAGGCCTGGGAATCAGATGACCTGAGTCTAATCTTGGCTCTGCCAGTTGCCTTGGGCAAGTCATTTAACTTCTTTGTGCCTCAATTTCCTCAACTGTAAATTGGGAATTTAATGCCTGTTCTCCCTCTTACTTAGACTGTGAGTCCCCTGTGGGTTAGGGACTGCATCTAGCCTGGTTAACTTGTATCTACCCCTGTGCTTAGTACAGTGCTCTGCACACAGTAAGCGCTCAATAAATACGATTGATGATGATGATGCTTAGAAATTGCTCGATAAGCGCTTGGTAAGCGCTTAACAAATACAATAATAATTAAAAAGGTTTAATAGGGAGTTTGCTTTTTGGGGTCAAGTGATTAACCCATCCAACTAAATCCAGGCTGCATTCCAAAATTGTTAAATAACACACTGACACAAAGTAAACAAAAAACATCAAGAATGACCCAGGATGAGAAATAAGAGCAATTCCACTCTTTTTCTGTGAGAAAGTTGGGATAACAAACATGTTAATCCACATGGGGAAGTCATGATGCTCTGATTTTATATTGTCTCATCCAAAGATCTTTACTGTGATTTTTTATTTCCTCTTTCTTTAACTCTTTCCTTTCCCCTTTCATTCTTTTCCACTACTTTTGCTCTTCTTAAGAAACATACGCAGAAACTCCTCATCCTTATTCCTGTTTCCAACTAAGCCCTCAGGCTCTTCCAATAGAGAGACAGTTATAGGAAGTTAACACATTGTTAACTTGTTACTTGAAGTACCACTATACTTACAACTTTGTGTGGATATGGACTGGTAGGGATTGTCACTCCTTCAATGCCCTATCAACTTCATACTCATTCCCTTTCATACTCAGATAAATACATTTCATTGTCATCTTCAAATACAAAGGATGACTAAATATACATTGATGGGCTAGCCGAACACTAGGTTTGAAAGGAAAGTAGTAGAAACAGAGATGTGGTCTCTAGAGGGCAAAGGCCTGAAGAGAATATAAGAAGTGCCCAGCTTCTTTCCCTTCCTTCTCCGAGTGATGTGGTGGTATTTTAATTTGGGTTGATTTTTAAAGGAATGAAACATGTTTCGCTTCCAAACATCTCTGCATACTGGACCCTTTCTCACAATGCATCTCCTCTTACATTATTCCCCTTCGATGTGTAGGGACATCACCACCTCTTAACGATCCATCCTACTTCTTCTGGGCCAGTCAGCACAGGAAGTGGGAAGCTGATGGTTTCTTGTGGCTGATGGTGGCAGAGAACCAATTCCTTTGAGAGGTTTTATCTGGCTAATTCAGGCAGCCATCCTCTTCCCTCCAAAGGGGCTTACTCTTGACCTGCTGAGAAATCGGTGTGTGGATAAGCGTGGACATCACAGAATATTGAATTGTGAAGTCAAATGAAAGTTTCCCTTGGCTTGGGGGACAGTGGGTGTCCTTCACTCATTCCCCAATTAGAGAAAACACAAACAATTTTAGCTCAAAACCTGGAGTATTGAGTCCTGTCTTCCACTTAAGAGGTGAAGTGAGGGAAGCCAGTGGCTCTCTGGAGGACCTTCAGATCAGATAGTTCAGATTGAGCATTCTGACCGACTTCCTTGCCACACTCTCCGACGCCAGCATGCCACTCTCCTCGCAGCCAGAATTCCACTCCTAGTTGGGATGCCAATGCCCAGCGATCCCCGGCCTCTGCCTTTAATGCTTTGTGGCGGGAAGTCGACATTCCCCCTTCGTGGTTCATAATTAACTGTAGCACTGCAATGACTGAATTAAAGTTCACATTCTGCCATCTCAATCAGCTGGCACAGCAGGTTGGAGAAGGATGGTCTGTCTTCTGGTCTCTGAGGAAAAAATGACAGAGCAGCACTTATTGGGAGCAGGAATTCCTTCCCCAAATGAGCCACCAAGCCAGGGCAGCCAGAAGTTGGACACTCGCTTAGGCTACATGGGGTTTTTTGATATAGTTATTGAGTCCCTCACTCTGCCCAGTGAGGATTCGGTGCTGTCTGGAGGCAGAGCGACAATTCCATAGTGCAGCCTTTTTCCACTGCAAAGCCCAACTTACCTTCTGAAATTATTTACTCCCACCACCTCCCTAGCAAATCTGACCCAGGTTTTGGGCTTTGCCCAAGCCGACATGTAAGCGCTCGTCTAACCCTAGGTCCTTTTATGCTATTCACTGAGGAGAGAGGAAAAAATATCTGGCAATGTCTCTTGCCTAGGGGCTTGTCTAGTTTTAAGCTTCTCCCCCAATTTCTCCCAAATCCAAAGAACTCTCACATAACTTCCCCATTATAGGAAACTTTGACATTCCTGCACATGGAGAGAGATTCTGTTTCCATTGTGAGCCCAGAGACAAACCTTTCCTGCATGGAGAGCCCCTTGGCTTTAGTGGGGCTTTAGAGACTGGAGATCCCTCAGTGATCAACTGAGGAAGAGGAGGATCTAAAGGAAATAATTCCTGGACTTGCCTGGATTTATGTCACCCATCCAAACAGCTAGATGGGCCAGAATTTCTGATCTTCAGAAATGATCAAATTGCCATTTCGTACTATCAACTATCAGCCCAATTTGGGTTTTTGTCTACCATCTTTGAATGGCTCTAGAGGAAGTAGTAATAGTATTTATTAAGACCTTACTGGGTGCAAGCACTGTTCTATGCGCTGGGAGAGAATAGACAGATAGGAAAATGCAATGTCTCCCTCTCTAGATGGTGAGCTCATTATGGGCAGGGAGTATGTCTGACAATTCTGTTTTATTGTATTCTCCAAAGGACTTAGTTTAGTCCGTTGCACACAGTAAGCACTCAATAAATACCATTGGCTGAATGATTGGTTCAAAAACTCTAATGGGTGTTCGTTCCTACACTGACCAGGAGTGCAACTCCTCCTTGGAGAGCTGGAAAGACTCCCCTCTAATGCCCCAGAGATTTGACAGAGTCTTTTCATCATCTAGAAGTCTCATCACAATCCTTTTGGGATTGGAGAAGAGTTCCCCTTACTGCGAAGAGGAGGGCCCCCGTGGAATTCTTCCCACTATCTATTACTGGCACTGACCTCTTTCCAACAATGACTCATGATCTTGTAGATGCCTGGGGAGGCCAATCTGGGTTTGTATAAACGTAATCCGGCACTGATGTCCTCGACCACCTCTGTGTTGCTGCGGCTCTCATACGGTATCTTGCCCTCACTGAAGACCTCCCACATCAGCACTCCTTCAAGAAGCAAAAGCAGAGTGGTTAGCGGTCACGGCCATAAGAGATACCTTTAAAATTCTGCATTGCTGGGTTAGAAGGAACCTGAAAAAGTCATCTACTCAATGCTGTAACATTCTTCAAGCTGGATTGGTGAAGAGTCTCCCTCATTTTGCAGGATCTCCTTAAAAGTAGATCCTATAGTCTCTCTGAGGAATTCATCTGACACTTTACCACTTTCACTGATGATAGAGGACAAATGAGATCGTACTCCATGCAGGATAAATCAAGCAATAGTATTTATTGAGCCCTTACTGGTGCACTGTACTGTTCCAAGTGCTTGGGAGAGTATAATAGAGATGGAAAACACAATACCTGCCCTCAAGGACCTTACATTCTAATGAGGACAACAAAATATTATGACATATAGGAAGAAAAAGGAATGGTAATGTGTCTAAGTGAACCAATAGGTGCTTTATTGGGAGAACACATAAATCGAAAAGCACAAAGATGCTACGGGTAGTCGAGGGTACATGAGGGTTGAGGTGGAGTTGGGATATGATTGGGGAAGAAGAAAATTAAAATGGAGAGTGTGAAAGATTTTCTCCTTTTAATGGCAATTTAGTGAGATGACGATAATAAGAAAAATAATAATAACAACAACAATAATAATGGTATTTTTAAATACTGAACCTCAAGGATTATATGTGTGTATTTTGAGTGCCTAATGTATAGCTGGGGAGACTGTGTCTCACCGAGGATTTTGAAGAGGCTCCCATCCCCTAATTAATGCGCTTTTCCACTTTCTGCTTCGTATTTTTAGGGCAAAAAATTGATGTCAGTGGCAGTGTTGGTGTAAGAAGGCCTAGAGAAGAGAAAAATCTAGAAATGGGAATTTTTAGGAATAATCAGTCACTGGTATTTCTTGAGCACTTACTGTGTGCAGAGCACTGTACTAAGTGTTTAAACTCCTAAGGGCTTGAGAATAGATAGCACAATTTCTATAAGCATATGGTAATCTCGTGTAAAACAAAACATACTTAAAGTCCTTGGAAAAACCCGGTTGTAAACCAGAGTCATCTGAGAACTTGGCCATCATACCGCACAGCAGAGCTGGATGGGACCTTGCAGAAAATATGGAGAAATGCAGCGATCTCAATTCTGGTCTCGGTGGCATGGTTTGAGTCTGCAGCTAAAGACCTCTGAGCTCTACCCAGAATGTCCAAACTTGAAAAATCTTTTCTCCATCTTTTTCAGGATAGAAAGCTTGCTACAATCCCCGCTTTAGCTTGGTGAAACTTACCAAATGACCAGACATCAGACTTGCTGCTGTAGCGATTGAAAGAGAAAACCTCAGGTGATGCCCATTTCACGGGGAATTTGGTGCCAGTAGAGCTGGTATATTGGTCATCGAGGACAAACCTAGGAAAGATAAGCAATATGACTGGAAATCATGCTCAGAGGAGATTTTGGATCCCATTGTTGAGAAAACTGTACAAATCTTCTCCCATTACCTTGTCATTCCAAAATCTGACACTTTAATGACTTGGGATTCTCCCACCAAGCAGTTCCGGGCAGCCTAGAGAGAGAAGCAGAGGAAAAGGGAAATGGTTACTGACAGTTGGTAGTTAAGAAATCTCGGAAAATGACACTATTCTGCCTTTTTATTCTCTTTGTTGTAAAAGGACATAAATGAGTTTTATAGATGTTAATTAAGCCTCCCAACACCCCCACCAAGGGTGTTCTAAGATTCATGATCAAGGTATAAATGAGTTTAGTGTGACATCTGTATTCCCAAGATGTTATTTAGAATAAGAAAAATCTACACTACCTCTTTGCCAATATGAACTCTAACTGATGCAGTCTGCTAGGAACCTACAGATTAATGGGCTAAATCAGCTAGGAGCTTACAATCTAATGGGCTAAAATGCAAGAATTCACAGTCCTAAGGGGCTGCAGCAGAGTATTCCATATGTGAAGAGAGCAGCTGGGGTTGTGATTTGGGGAGTATACTTACCAGGTCTCTGTGAATGACAAAGGCTTTCTCCAAATAAGCCATCCCTTCACACACATCTTGGCACATGCCTAGGAGAGCGTCTGTGGTAAAGCTTCCCCGCTGATTCCGAAGATAATCGGACAAACAGCCATGTTCCATGAACTCAAACACTAGGCAGATGGGAGTTTGTTCCAGGCACACCCCATAGAGTTGAACCAATTTGGGATGAGAGAGCTTCCTGAAGGAACAAGTAAGGGAGGAGGAAGAAATCGTCACTCAATCAGCAAGTACTAGAATCGTATGTATTTGAAGCACCTGCGGGCAAGGAACGTGTCTACCAAATCTGTTATACTCTCCCAAATGCTTAGTATTCATTCATACATTCATTCAATTGTATTTATTGAGCGCTTACTGTGTGCAGAGCACTGTACTAAGCATTTGGGAAGTACAAGGTGGCAACATATAGAGATGGTCCCTACCCAACAACGTGCTCACAGTCTAGAAGGGGGAGAGGCAGACAATAAAACGAAACATATGGACAGGTGTCAAGTCATCACAATAAATAGAAATAAAGCTAGATGCGCATCATTAACAAAATAAATAGAATAGTAAATATGTACAAGTAAAGTAAATAGAGTAATAAATCTGTACAAACATATATACAGGTGCTGTGGGGAGGGGAAGGAGGTAGGGTGGAGGGGATGGGGAGGAGGAGAGGAAAAAGGGGGCTCAGTCTGGAAGGGCCTCCTGGAGGAGGTGAGCTCTCAGTAGGGCTTTGAAGGGAGAAAGAGAGCTAGTTCTGTGCACTCAATAAGAGCTCAATAAATACAATTGATTGATTGATGTGCAACAGTATTTTATCTTTCCTTTGCCCTACCCCAGGTGAAAACTGAGCAAGCAGTGTCGGCTTTGGGCCACGGACTGGTTAGATCCAGAACATAAGGAAAGGATCAAATAACATATATTTTCTTTTATCCCCGCTCTCTGCATTAGCGTCTCCCACAGAGCCAACTCCAACCTTGCCCTGAGAGCAGGAAGAGGAGGAGGTAAGGGGCTGTGAAAGAAGATGTTGGAGTAGAGTTGGAGAGAATGTGAGGAATGGTAGACAGGAAGTGAATCAAATCTCCAGTAATTACTCCTCCCCTAGGTGAGAATCTCTAGGTGTTCATTCAGTCATATTTATTGAGCACTTACTGTGTGCAGAGCACTGTGAAATGGGTCCTCTCCTCCCAAAAGGCAGGTAGACCTTGAGGGTATATTTCCCCACCAAAGCAATCTATGGATCAAACCATTTTGTGAAATTGTGGTATAAAACCATATGTTGTACACCCGTGAGACCTAGCACTTACATCATGACTTCCGCCTCTTCTATGAATTCCTCTTCTGACATAGCCCCTTCCTGAATAGTCTTAATGGCTACCTTATTCTTTTCAAGCCAGTAGCCGAGATGCACCAGTCCAAACTGTCCACTGCCAATCTCTTGCACAAAAGTGAGCTCTGAAGGGTTTATCATCCATTTGCCTGGAAAATTTAGGGGAAAAGGAAGAGTGATTCATGTTAGGGAGCAATGAGCATAAGGTAGACCAGTTAGGAAGTCATACAGCAGTTTGATCCATCATCATCATTAGTAGTACCCACTGGGTAGGGACTGTCTCTATATGTTGCCAATTTGTACTTCCCAAGCGCTTAGTACAGTGCTCTGCACATAGTAAGCGCTCAATAAATACGATTGATGATGATGATGATGATGATTATCAATGCTCATGGGAATCAACAGAACGTAGACTTTGCTTTGGATGAGGCCCAGTGGATTTGCAAGCCGTTCCTCACTTTAGATATGACACCTCAAGGTATCCAGCTAAGGATCCTTTTATGATTTCTCTAACTCTGTTTGCATATGTGTGATTTATTGCCATAACTTCAAGAAGGACCAATCTGGTTTATATAAGTGTGGTAGAGGAGGAACTTTGTTATCACCTGACTGTTTTGGAACCAAAAAAGACCTAAGATGATGTGTACTCTCAATAAAAATTAAAAGGCTACATTGAGCAGTACACATCTCTCTCTCCCTGGAACACACACACACACACACACACACACACACACACACACACACACACACAGAGATGTGTGTGTGTATATATATATATATATACACATATAGATGTGTGTATATATATATATATACATATATATATATATATATATATATATATATGTATATATATATATAGTACTGTGTCTACCATGTGGGTATTTTTTACTTTAACGTATGTCAAAGAAAGATATTGGTTCCTGGAAATTTCTACTTTAGATCTGGGTTGCTTCAAACAAAGGCATTGGCATTGGAGAGCTATCATAAACTCCAATCAGACAAAAGGAAGAATCACCTCCCACCGGAAGGAACATAATTCCAAGAAACCCACTCACCGTATCTCAGCCCAGCTGTGATGGGGGCCTTTTGTCTCCAGGAACAAACTGGGTGTCGTAAACGTGTGACCAGACCTGCAGCAATAGAGCAAAGATGTAGCCTTGGTTTTTTTGCCTCTAGCTATTTCTATCACTGGGACCGCACAGGGATATCACCCTACGTTCTCCCAAAAATGAGAGAATCTCTGATCAGTTTCAAAATCAAGATGAAAATCTGATTTGGAGGTTGTTTCTATTTTGCATTGTACTGGAGGGTATAGATATGCAATGCTATGCCTTTTATAGTAATCTCTGTGTCTGAGCAGAATACAGTAACAGAATGTGGCATACCCAAGAATGTGGAAGCTTTCTTTGTACAGTGACAGGCTTTCTGGGCTACAGGTTAAGGAAGATATAGGGAAAACAGCGTGGCTTAGTGAAAAGAGCATGGGTTTGGGAGTCCGAGGTCGTGAGTTCTAATCCCGGCTCTGCCACTTGTCAGCTGTGTGACTTTGAGCAGGTCACTTAACTTCTTTGTGCCTCAGTTACCTCATCTGTAAAATGCAGATTAAGGCTGTGAGCCCCACGTGGGACAAACCTGATTACCTTGTATTTACCCCAATGCTTAGAACAGTGCTTGGTACATAGTAAGCACTTAACAAATGACATCATTATTATTGGGGCATAAACCCTCTTTCTTCTTCAATTCTCACTATAACTTACTCTATTTACTCTGTTTATTTATTTTACTTGTACATATCTATTCTATTTTATTTTGTTAATATGTTTTGTTTTGTTCTCTGTCTCCCCCTTCTAGACTGTGAGCCCACTGTTGGGTAGGGACCGTCTCTATATGTTGACAACTTGTACTTCCCAAGCGCTTAGTACAGTGCTCTGCACACAATAAGCGCTCAATAAATACGACTGATTGATTGATTGATAACTTCCTGGTAAACTATTTCTCCTGCCCACTAGAACTCACCTCCTCCATTGTGCTGGTGATATTTGATGAGCTGTGGGATGGAATCAAACACAAACTTTTCTGCGACATAATATCGCTTGGGGTTGTCATTTGTCTCTTTGATGTGATAGTGCTTTATGCTTGGACAACTATCACTAGGGAAAAACAAAACAAAACACAAGTATTGGTTTTAGATAAAATGCACAGATTAGAAAGCCATTTGAAGTTTGAAATTCCCACAACTTATTGAATTGCTATCAACTATAGCACAAATCCAAGCCCATAGAGTGCAAGAGAACATTTAAGTTCTTCAATCTTCTCCTTAAAGCCAGCTTGGAAGGAATCCCAACCAAAGTGTAGTTTGAAATGTTGTAGTTTTGAGTTTTAAGAAAGAGAGAAGAATGAAGGAAAGACAGAAATAATTTGCTTTATAAATGACAGAGGAACATTGCTAAGGAACATTGTGATATTACCAGTGGCATAAACCCATTTAGTGGTCCCCTCAGTGGTCACTACCCTGGGGTAGTGGTTCTACCCCAGTGGGTAGGATCATTTAATTAATAGTATTTATCGAGTGGCTACTGTATGCAAAGAACTTTGGACTTAGTGCTTGGGAGGTGACCCCAAATAGTTTGGAATAGAGGAGACCAGTAAACATGCTCAGAAATGGCTCTCCTTTCAACCTGATGCAGAGTCAGGCTTGACTGTACCTTACAAACGCCTTGGTGAAAACTGAGACCGTGTATGTCCCTAGAGTTCGAGAATCTCGCACCATGAAGGCTCCTTCTTTACCCTAGGAAAGAAGCAGAAGAAACAAATAAACCATCAGTAAAAAAAGCATGCACACGTGTGGCTTGGCTTTCCTCAATGCTGTTGAAAGAGCACAGAAGGATATGCCAGAATAGCTATCAGAAACTGGAGAAGTCGATTTCAGGATTTCTGTATTGGGAAGAAAACTCAGAAGGCAACCCCAGTTGAATCTATTGGTCTGAAAATTCTTAATTTTTTCAACCTTCTGTTGAATTCATAAGGGACATGCCCTGTACTATTTATCCTGCAAATCTGCATTGGTCATTGTTAAGTCTTTAAGGGAATGTGCATTTCTAGGTCCGGGATCCATTTCTGTGCCCACTGTCACTGAATCAGGGATATTTATTGAACACCTACTATGTGCAGTGCACTGTACTAAGCACTTGGGAGAGGTCAACAGAAATAAAAGAAACTGGTATACCTTATACTATAAATAATTACCTTTGTGCATGCTGTGGACATTAGCATAAGGCTAGAGTTAGACAAAACACCCTACTAAAGGGAAGATGATCTCAAATTAACTTGTACCATAGCCAAATATTCAATTGGTACAAACAATTTAGGAGTGATGATGATGATGATGATGATGGTATTTCTTAAGCGCCTACTATGTGCAAAGCACTGTTCTAAGCGCTGGGGAGATTACAAGGTGATCAGGTTGTCCCACGGGGGGCTCACAGTTTTTAATCCCCATTTTCCAGATGAGGGAACTGAGGCCCACCCAGAGAAGTTAAGTGACTTGCCCAAAGTCACACAGCTGACAAGTGGCGGAGCAGGAGTGCATGTAGAGGTGGATTTTCCATATGGGAAATGTTAAAGGTAAAGCAAATTTAAAGACCATTAATGAAAGTTTAGCTCTTACTTCCCCAATTACTTTTCATTTTTTATTATTCTTCATTATTTTTCATTTTTCAGTTCCAGCAAAGAATTTCTTCCATAAGGTCTTCCATTAGGTAATTAATTTGGGTAAATGATTGAAATGAGTTATTTTTTCTTTGAATTAAAAATAATCCATATGAGCTACTGCATTTAAATAAAACTGGATAAAAGAGAAGCAGGGTCCACAGAGGAAAGCTAGCTTGTAAAATCATTGAGGGCAGGAGTCCTGCCTTCTGACTCTTATTATCCTCTCCCAAGTTTTTAGTACAGTGCTCTGTCCAAAGTGAGTGCTCAATAAATACTAATGATCATTTGATTGATTGATTGACTGAAGCTCTCCTGGGGTATATGGCCAGGGGAATAGCTATATCTCTAATAAACATTCAGGATACAAGTACTTCAGAGAGTGTTATTAAACTCTTTGTTCTATCACAAGGCTACACCTGTATTTATTTCTTATACTAGGGGCCTAGTCTCTCTCACTTCTTGGCATAATTGTGGAGCTGATTCCAGATGGAGTAGGTCACCCAGCTTAGAGCCCCTACTTTTTCCTCTCCTCTTCCCCATCCCCCCAGCCCTACCTCCTTCCCCTCCCCACAGCACCTGTATATATGTTTGTACAGATTTATTACTCTATTTTACTTGTACATATTTACTATTCTATTTATTTTGTTAATGATGTGCATCTAGCCTTAATTCTATTTGTTCTGACGACTTGACACCTGTCCACATGTTTTGTTTTGTTGTCTGTCTCCCCCTTCTAGACTGTGAGCCCGTCGTTGGGTAGGGACCATTTCTATATGTTGCCAACTTGTACTTACCAAGCACTTAGTACAGTGCTCTGCACACAGTAAGCACTCAATAAATACAATTGAATGAATGAATGAGTGATGGGGAAAAAAAACTAGGTTGATCCTTGATTTCTTTTCTGTGAATCTTATAAAAGAGCAAGTAGAATGCCCAGAGGTTCCTATTTTTCTGCATGGGTCATGCTTACCTTTCTCTTGCTCGTTTGTATAATGATTAAATATGGATACATAGATATATTGTGTTTCAGTGTTCATAAAGTAATGAGTTTCTATTTGATGTCTGAGAAATGTATTAACTATTATGTGATGAAGAACCACATCCTTCACCAATATGTATAGCTGGGCTTTGTTCTGTGACCTGGAGGACCAGTGGCTATAACTGGCTGTCAACCACAGAGACCCATTGAGGCAGGTGGGAGCTGTCCCTGAAGAATATTGAAAATACATTATTAAGGAAGTCACAGTTGCAGTCACTGTTGGAAGGTGTGTGAATGTTGGTTAGCTGATGAAGGAAGTCTGCCTCTCTTGCCTCTGAGGCTCTGTGTTTGGTGCATAACCCACTGCGGTTTCTGCCTTGTCCTCCAACCTGTGGTTGTTCCGAGCGATTGTCAGTCATGGCGACAGGAAATTCTGGTTATAGAGTGCAAGAGGCAAGAGACAGCCACATTTTGGGGGGTAAGTAAAGGGGCTGATATCTGACACGTGCATACTTCCTGTGGAAGTGAACTAAAAACGAAAAAGAATTTTATGGCCTTATTTTTCAAAGCCCTGCCATCCAGGTGGAGGCTCAGTTCCCAGTGGCACTACAGTGTCACTTTCTGAAAGAAATGGATAAGTGCAAGGGGGAAGTTGCACCCTCTGTCACTGTGGTTCTAATCCCGGCTCTGCCACATTTCTGCTGTGTGACCTCGGGTAAGTCACTTAACAGCTCTGTGCCTCAGTTACCTCATCTGTAAAATGGGGATTAAGCGTGTGAGCCCCATGTGGGACAGGGACTGTGTCCAACCTGACCAACTTGTATCTATCCCAGCACTTAGAACAGCGGTTAGCATATAATAAGTGCTTAAACAAGTATTATTATTAGTATTACATTCTGTACTGGGACAAGTGTGTCTTCCATAACAGCAAAGAACAGAAGTTAACTTCTTATTTTTGGTAACAGCCAGGGAAGTTCCCATGCTTTAAAAAAAAAAGATTTGTGGGTGACAGTGTAGAGTCATGAAGTAAATTTGGGTCCCTTCTTTTCAGTATTAGCATCTTGGGCTATGGGGGTCAGGAGCATCCTTTCATTGGCTGTTCTTTAGGGGGAAGCAATAGAATTACAATTGGTTGAGTATGGAAGTTGTGTGTGCTATTCACAAGATCTCATGAATTTGTTGCTAATGAAAGGACAAGAGCCATGGTGGTCGTGGGAGTCTTACTCCACTCCAGGCATTTAATCCAGATCAATTCTTCAGCACCAATGCAAGGCTCAGATGGGTCCATGGTTCTGGGGAAAAAATGGACCATATTCTCCCCTTTGTGGGGATGGATCAGACGGTTAGAAAAATGAAGACAACCTTATATATGGGAGAAAAATCTCTCTCCTTTTCCATCCCCATATACCTTTGGATAAACTCAGCCTTTTGCACCATTTGAGGAGTGTCAGTTTTCAAGTCACCCCCAACCTTCAATTCTGCAAAAAGATGAACCCTCCTAGGAAGAGAAGGGCAAGTGAAGCAAAGAATTATGGTCAAAGTAGTGTAAGGTCAGAGCTAATACTAACCAACAGCACTGCTCAGTGATATATCAAAATTAAATCCCTATGACTTTAGAAAAAAATGAGCAAATCAACTCACTCCTTCCAAGTCAACTGTAATAATAATAATAAGACAAAGAAGAATTGTGGGATTTGTTAACCACTTACTATGTGTCAGGCACTCTACAAGGTAATTGGGTTGGAAATAGTCCCTATCCCACATGGAACTCACAATTTTAATCCCCATTTTACAGATGAGGAAACTGAGTCACAGAGAAGTTAAGTGGCTTGCTCAAGGTCACACAGCAGACAAGTGATGGAGCTGGGATTAGAACCCTAGTCCTATGACACCCAGGCCCGAGCTCTTTCCACTAGGCCACTGTGCTTCTCAGTAGAAGCTCCTAAATTTTTGCCAGTTAATTTTCTCCCAATTTAAATGAAAATCCACTTACCTCATCTAAAAGGAGTTTCTCAGCTTTATTTCGGTTGATGTTCTTATTGTACCACCTGAAAGCATTGAAAAATTTCTTGTTAACTGAAAAAATGAACTATAATCTCTTAAAGACAACTAGGCCAGAAAATGCATTTGGCCTCATTTCATAATTTTGAGAAATTACTTTCAAGCTTAATCAGTCTGATCCTACACCAAACTGAGTGAGATCTCTCTCTCTCTCTCTCTCTCTCTCTCTCTCTCTCTCTCTCTCTCTCACCCACCCTCTCCTCTTTATATTCCTTCCCTCCAGCAGGACCAATAATCTAGTTCCAGGCAGGAAAGGGAGAATCGCTTTCCTCCCCACCCCCTTAAGCAAAGTGGCCCTTTTGGGGGGATGCCCCATTTTTACATCACCCTAGCAACTAGCACCCAATGATTTATGGCCACTGCTGTTCTTTTCCTGTAGTTCTAAAGTCGACACAGCAACTGCTGTATCTCCTACCACTGCCTATCTCCACCCTCACCAACTCGGAAATCCCTCTTTCTGATCATAACCTTCTCACCTGCCTCCTCACTCACACTCCTCTCCCCTGTAAATCTATATTCTTCCTCACAGAGACCTCCACTCTCTGGACCCCATCCATCTTTCTGAGCACCTCACACCCCACCTCGCCTCCCTTTCCTCTTTACCCAATCTTGATGATCAGATTACTGCTCTCAACTCTACCCTCTCTACTCAGCTCGACTCCCTCGCTCCCCTTTCCCTTTGCCGCTCACATACCACTAACCCACAGCCCTGGATCACTGCCACTGTCTACCTCCTTCGCTCTTATGCTCGAGCTTCCAAACGCTGCTGGCGAAAGTCTCAACACCAAGCCAAACTCGTTCACTTCAAGTTTATCCTTTCCTGCCTTAACTCTGCCCTCTCCTCTGCCAGACAAAACTATTTCTCCTCCCTTATTCACACCCATGCCCATCATCCCTGTCAGCTCTTCCATACATTTAACTCCCTTCTCAGGCCCCCTGTTCCTCCCCCTCCTCCTTCCCTCACCTCCAATGATCTGGCCTCCTACTTCATTAATAAAATTAAATCCATCAGGTCTGAGCTCCCCAAAGTCACTCCCCACCCCCTGCAATGCCCCGGCTCTCAACCCTCTCTGCTACTCTCCCATACTTCCCAGCAGTATCTTCAGATGAGATCTCCTCCCTCCGCTCAAGTGCTACTCTGGCCACCTGTGCTTCTGACCCCATTCCCTCTCATCTTATGAAATCTCTCGCTCCATCCCTTCTCCCCTCAACTTCCATCTTCAACCGCTCACTCTCCACTGGTTCCTTCCCCTCTGCCTTCAAACATGCCCACCTCTCTCCCATCCTAAAAAAACCCTCTCTTGACCCCACCTCACCTTCTAGTTATCGCCCTATCTTCCTCCTACCATTCCTTTCCAAACTCCTTGAACGAGTCGTCTACACGCACTACCTCGAATTCCTCAATGCCAACTCTCTTCTCGACCCCCTCAAATCTGGCTTCTGTCCCCTACATTCCACAGAAACTGGCCTCTCAAAGGTCACCAATGACCTCCTGCTTGCCAAATCCGACAGCTCCTACTGTATCCTAATCCTCCTCGACCTCTCAGCTGCCTTCGACACTGTGGACCACCCCCTTCTCCTCAACAGCCTATCCAACCTTGGCTTCACAGACTCTGTCCTCTCCTGGTTCTCCTCTTATCTCTCCAGCCATTCATTCTCAGTTTCTTTTGCGGGCTCCTCCTCCCCCTCCCATCCCCTTACTGTAGGGGTTCCTCAAGGGTCGGTTCTTGGTCCCCTTCTGTTCTCTATCTACACTCACTCCCTTGGTGAACTCATTCACTTCAATGGCTTCAACTATCATCTCTACGCTGATGACACCCAAATCTACATCTCTGCCCCGCTCTCTCTCCCTCCCTCCAGGATCGTATCTCCTCCTGCCTTCAGGACATCTCCATCTGGATGTCTGCCCGCCATCTAAAACTCAACATGTCCAAGACTGAACTCCTTATCTTTCATCCCAAACCCTGCCCTCTCCCTGGCTTTCCCATCACTGTTGATGGCACTACCATCCTTCCCATCTCACAAGCCCGCAACCTTGGTGTCATCCTCGACTCCGCTCTCTCGTTCACCCCTCACATCCAATCCGTCACCAAAACCTGCCAGTCTCACCTCCACAACATCGCTAAGATCCGCCCATTCTTCTCCATCAAAACCGCTACCTTGCTCGTTCAATCTCACATCCTATCCCGACTGGATTATTGCATCAGCCTCCTCTCTGATCTCCCATCCTCCTATCTCTCCCCACTTCAATCCATACTTCATGCCACTGCCCGGATCATCTTTGTGCAGAAACGCTCTGGGCACGTTACTCCCCTCCTCAAAAATCTCCAGTGGCTACCAATCAACCTACGCATCAGGCAAAAACTCCTCACCCTCGGCTTCAAGGCTGTCCATCACCTCGCCCCCTCCTACCTCACCTCCCTTCTCTCCTTCTACAGCCCAGTCCACACCCTCTGCTCCTCTGCCTCTAATCTCCTCACTGTGCCTCATTCTCACCTGTCCCGCTGTTGACCCCCGACCCACGTCCTCCCCCTGGCCTGGAATGCCCTCCCTCCACACATCCACCAAGCTAGCTTTCTTCCTCCCTTCAAAGCCCTACTGAGAGTTCACCTCCTCCAGGAGGCCTTCCCAGACTGAGCCCCCTCCTTCCTCTCCTCCTCTTCCCCCTCCCCATCCTCCCTGCCTTACCTCCTTCCCCTCCCCACAGCACCTGTATATATGTATATATGTTTGTACCTATTTATTACTCTATTTATTTATTTTACTTGTACATATTTATTCTGTTTATTTTATTTTGTTAGTATGTTTTGTTTTATTGTCTGTCTCCCGCTTCTAGACTGTGAGCCCGCTGTTAGGTAGGGACCGTCTCTATATGTTGCCAACTTGTACCTCCCAGGTGCTTAGTACAGTGCTCTGCACACAGTAAGTGCTCAATAAATACGATTGAATGAATGAATGAATGGTAGCCTCCCTGCCCACACCCCACATATACAACTTTGCAGTGTCCTGAACCCTTGCCTGCCTATCCACTTTTTGCACTCTATGTCCCATGTGAACATGACTGGCAGAGATGAGAGGAAGTCTGAGTAGTACAAGGCAAGCCACTAGCAATAAAAGCCAGTCCTCTGTGCAGGTTCTCAAACCTGAAGCCTCAGTAGTAAGGCTCACCCAACTTCCCTAATGGGAAACTTAAATCTTCATCATCCCCATCATCATTGTAACAGAAGAAATTTATGATGGCGAAATCCATGGAAAACACTTTTTCTAAGATGTAATTGTACATTTGGGAAGATGCCTTCTTCTTCCCAGGAGATGGAAAGGGAAATCTACCTGATATGATAAATAAAAATGTAATATTTCCCTTTTCATTAGTTACTTAGTAGGATTTAAGGTTTAGGTTGATACCTGGAGCTAATTTATACTTCAGTCCTAATTTAATACATAGTATTCTTTTTTTGGCATTGGAAACACTGCACAGTGATGAAGCTGAATAATTTCTAGGTTCTGTTTTTATGTGCACTACATCATTTTCTTCTTTCTTTCTCAAACGCAATAAATGTTCCTAGTGCGACAAAAATGTTCTTCTTCCTTTGCCTATCAACATACCAAAGAGTATTACCATTATGCACCAATTTACTTAGCCAATTACAAAATCCACTAAAAGGGAGAAGTAAAATCAGCTTACTCGTATGTTTCCAGATTATTTGGTGACTTTTCCACTAGGTAACTGCTTGGCACATACCCTTCATGCCTGTTAAAATATGATTAGCTGTTAGAATATTACAGTATTGTTTTCCATTTCATAACTTTGGATTCAACTGAGGAAGGGAAGTTAAAACATTCATTTTTTTACATAGGTAAATTCCTGAACCCACCTTCAATAAATAAGGAGACAGCCCTTTGAAACATAGGAAACTGACTAAAGGGTAAAAGCGTGATCATAATAATAATGATGGCATTTATTAAGTGCTTACTATGTGCAAAGCACTGGGGAGGTTACAAGGTGATCAGGTTGCCCCATGGGGGGCTCACAGTCTTAATCCCCATTTTACAGATGAGGTAACTGAGGCACAAAGAAGTTAAGTGACTTGCCCAAAGTCAAACAGCTGACAATCAGCAGAAGTGGGATTTGAACCCATGACCTCTGACTCCAAAGCCCGTGCTCTTTTCCACTGAGCCACGCTGCTTCTCTACCTCTTACCTCTGACTTCTGAGGAAGTAACTTCTACAGTCAAAGCCATGCCAAATGAAACAGCAGCTAGATCTGATTCAACTGACCCAAAAAATTACTGAGTTATAGCCGATGGATTTTGGTGAGTTTCTCAGGGCAGCTGAATTTGCTTAGCAATTTCCAGAACCTTGATCTGCTAGAAGTGTCAAATGTTTCTGTAGAGGCATTACTCTTACCATTTTCCTTTACTTGTTGTCTGGCAAGTATTCTATCTCTGGTCCTACATTTTAGTCTGAAGTCACTCTGTAACTCAGGTATTGCAGTTGAAACTGTTTTTATCAGGAGCCTGGCAGTAGTGTCCTAGCTAGAATCTTTCCAGCAATGTAGAGACATTCTAATGTTTAGAAAGATGTTGTTCAGTGCATGTGCATGGTGTCAGTCACAGCATGATGCCGCCAAGCTTCTCAGCTTATGCCTCAGCTCTATAGTAGTCTGTATTTTTTCCCCTTTTTAACTTTAAAGAATATAGTAAAATAATTATGAGTGGCAGTAGGGTAGTGAATTCTGCTACTGGCAGAATAGCGGTAATATATATGAATTTATATGAAAATTGTCTGTCATGGTGATATTTTCAAGCCACGTATCCCCATGTTACTCTAACATGACTTTCCCGTAACATGAGGTTCTCCAACGACCCCTGCACTCTAGGAGAATTCTCCGTGATATTAATAAGTAATCTTATGGCCCTGTATATTAATGTAGCACCTTTGTTTCTTCTCACTCTACTGAAGTTCTTGCTAAAAGACCAAATATATCCAGAACCACGATACTGACTTTATTTTAAAGGGCTTATTTGGGGATATGGCTTAATATTACCTCAAAATTGACTTGAAGAATCCACATTTTCTTCCCTAAATGAGCACTTCACCATGCCTCCATCCCAGAAATACACACAACAGAGTCAGGGAGGCAAGGGATTTTCCAGATGAATCACAAACTACCCAATTGAAAGTGGCAATGGAATAGTTTTCAGAACTGATGGCAACCTTTCCAACCCCAGTACCTCACCCATTTTTATCTTGGACTCTCCACCAGTGAATCTCCGAGCTGTCGAGCACATAGTACTCTTCATTACGTTGAAGCATTAGTTCCTGGGGATCCTGGGTAAGGTAGTCATACATAGCAATGACTAAGTTTTCTTCAGACTCTGGCAGTAGTTTCTGGAAAGCAGACAAAGACAGAGATAAGTGATGCCATATAGTTATAAGCCATTCAGTTTCTTATCTCTGACAAAAATTCTCCTCACAGATTGGTCCCACATGATGTAGCATCCTAATAATCTGGAGAATTGACTTCTGTTTTTGTATTATCTCCTTTACAGCGAATGAGACCTTTGCAAAGCATAGTCTCACAAATTACTAACCAGAGATGTTCGGTACACACAGAAAACAGGAAGACATTAAGAGATTCAAGATTCTCGAAGAAGGAAATGTTGAAACTGATTTTTTTGAGAGGCCAAATTTGAAATTTTATTCTCCTTTATGCAGTCAGAGTCTTCAAAAGGATCCATTCTGCCTTCTGAAAAACTGGAATAGGAAAGTTGAAGCCAGAGTGCTAAGCTCTCAGATTTTTCTGGCATTTCTAATTGCTTCTAATTTCTAATGAAAATAGGTGAGGGAATTTATGTACATTTCAGCAGAAGATGAATCTGCTGAATGGGAGGAAGAGCCCCTTGATTAATCATATCAATCAAAAGTATTTCTTGAGCTAACCTGTTTGTAGAGCGCTCTACTGAGAAAACACTTGAGAATTAGAAGGTGAAAATCCCTACTCTCAAAGAACTGACAGCCTAGCAGGGTAGAATTATCTAGTCTCGAGTTGTGAGACACTACAACTTATTCCCCAAGAGAAACTGGGAAGATTCCTACGGAAGCTTTAAAGGAATATGTAACTACTTCTTTATCTGGAATATTTTGGTGAACGCAGGAAGAGGGACTCAACCACATCTTGAGCTCTCTTTCAGGTGTAGAATTCTGCAAATCTAAATTTATTCCCTCAGGAAATCACCAATTCCATTTTGAAACATCATTGTGTAAATAGGAGGAAAATGAACCCAACTCTTGTAAACACAGTGTTCCCTCTAGGAGCAGACAAGACACAAATTTCCCTGAGCCCTTAGAGAAAATAAGGGAGATTTCAAAAAGGCCAGAACAAAAATCACTAATGCTGATCTATTGAAAAGAATGGGTCGTGAAGAGATGAAAGGCAACAGAGGTTTAGACAAATCCATTTCTTCCTTTATGCTGGGGTGAACGGCCTATCAGCAGAATCAAAGGAGTGAAAATAAAGATGTGGGGAAGTACAAGAGAAAACATTCCAAATAGGAAGAAGAAGTGACCTCAAGTGGCCTCCAGTTCATCCAAGATCAAAAACCACTTGCTGGGGCCTGGGAGTTGAACTCACCCGGTTATCTTCAGGAGTGGGAGGAAGAGGCTTCTTTGAAGCTGAAATGAGAAACCAAGAAAAACAAAATGAACACAGAAAGCAAACTGGGCAGAAAGCAGGCAAACAGTCACCGCATGCAGGGGCTTTTCACTGAAAAGGGCAGCAAGGGAAAAAAAAAAAAAAACAGGAGAAAAGCCATTGACAAAAACTGCTTGGTGGAGAAGTTCAAAAAATTATTTGGGCCCACAAGTTTTTCAGAGGCCTACAAAATTTGCATGGGCAATACCCAATTTTACCAATCTTCTTCACCTCCCACTATTGTTCCTCATCTCGCTAGTCAAGGGTGAGCTATAAAAGGATTTGCCTGCAGTGTGGCCTAATGGATAGCAGCCCATAGAACATGGGCCCAGGAATCATAAGGACCCGGGTTCTAATCTCAGCTCTGCCACTTACCTGCTGTTTGACCTTGGGCAAGTTACTTAACTTCTCTGTGCCTCAGCCTCAGTTACCTCATCTGTAAAATGGGGACTAAGACTGTGAGCCCCATGTGGGACAGGGACTATGTCCAACCTGACTAGCTTGTATCTACCTCAGCTCTTAGTACAGTACCTAGCACATAGTGAGCACTTGGCAAATAGGATTTAAAAAAATACTTCCCCTGAAGACACAGATTTTCACAAAAATCCAGCACAAAGTCAGAATCCTTTTTATTTCTCCTAGCCTTATTTTTTAGTCTAGTTTCTTTAAACCTGGGTACCTATTCCTTCAAGAATTTGCATTATGGGGCAGTGTTCATCCCTTATATAATAATAAAGAATTGTGGTCTAGAAATGGAAATCAGTGACTCAGGGGAAACTGTGAATCAGTGACTTCCTGACTTTGATGCTGGTTGCCATGTTGGTTTCTTAAAATCTTTTGATATCTGGATTTCAGCTCCCTTGCCTCTAAGGTGGATGAGGAAGGACATATTCACTTTGCCTCCAAGATCTTAGTTTGCATTCAGCTAACACTGGCATCTCTTAGTATGATGATTTCCTGGATTTTAGACTTCAAACTTAGAGATGGCAGGATAAAGCGCATAGTGTGTCTTTCCCCAACAGCACCATTCAATTCACCGGGTCCGAAAAGAGAAAGTTAAGAGTAACTCATCTAATTCCTCAATGGAAATTTTCATTGACTGAAATATGAACACTAGAGCTGGCTCTCCCCCTCTAGACTGTAAGCTTGTTGTGGACAGGGAATGTGTCTACCAACTCTGTTGTAGTGTACTCTTCCAAGCACTTAGTACAGTGCCCTTCACACGGTAAATGCTCAACAAATACCATTGATTGATGGATTGATTTGTTATAGAACAAGAAGACGGGGTCATACACATTCAGGCGTTTATAACTTTAAATGACCCCAAATGGTGGGGGCCAAAGTTCTCGGCAACACGGGGAAGATCTCAGCGGAAGTAACATCTCTCCGGCCCTAATGACGACTTGCTGTTACCTGATGAGTCACCTATCCCACTTCATATGACACCTTGGTTTTGTCTCTCTATTTTAGTCCTGTCTGCTGAAGGATAGGAAACATTGTGTACTGAAGGAAGGCACTCTCACTACCCACGCAGGTATAGATAGGATGTGAAATGGAAAAATGAACATGTTCAAACTGTGTTTGGGCCTAGGAAGTTGGAGAAATAGTTCACTCACAGTTGCCCTGCACGACGTTTACTTCCACTGCTGAGCCACTCTGCCTAAGAACAGAAATGAGAACTCTCCGCGGGCAACCTGGACTCCTTTCATTAATTGAACCAAATAAAGAGTAACTGATGAGCAACAGGTGCTAACAACTGAAGCACCAAAAATCAACTTCAAAAGCATCACTTTTGGTCAAAGACATCATAAGTGATAGCGTGGATGTAACGTTAGTCAAACAGGTGATGAAAGTAGAAGAAATAAGGGAAATGAAAGGCTTTATGAATTGTTCTCATTCAATCCCTCATTCAATCTCATTCAGCATTCACTTGCCTTCACTTGAGGAGCATCATGGCCTAGGGGAAAAAGCACAGGCCTGAGAGTCAGGGGACCTGGGTTCTGATCTCAGGTCCACCACTTGCCTGTTGTGTGACCTTGGGCAAGTCACTTACCTTCTATGTGCCTCAGTTTCCTCATCTGTAAAATGGAGATTCAATACTTAATCTCCCTCCTACTTAGTCTTTGAGTCTTTGAGCCCCAGGTGGAACAGAGGCTGTGCCTGACCTGATTATCTTGTATCTACATCAGTGCTTAGAATAGTGCCTGACACAGTAAGTGCTCAACAAGTACCATAGTGAATTATAATTGCAGTGCCTTTCAAAGGATGAAAATATTTTTTATTGATTCTCTTACCGTTCTTGGTTGGATCGTACTCTGCACAACCAGGTGCTAGCTTTTCTGTCTGGACACAGCATCTCCACCTCCCATCCATCCAGAAATTGGGGTGATACTTTGGCACCAGACTGTTGTTGTTCCTGGTTTCTGGAAGAGTTTGGAAAATGTTCAGGAAAAGGCAAAGAAGCCTTAAAAAAATCAGGCTCCCTTCACAGAGCTTATGCATGAATTTGGTATCAGAAGTAACAAGAATAAAATCATCCATTTTTTCAGAAATATCAGCAAAATGATACTATCAGATCAAGAATAAGAAATAATCCCCCCTAACTGGGAACAGTTGTTAATCAAAATAACACATTTTGTTTATTTGTTTTCCACAAGTCATAAGTACTTCAGCACTGTCTTGATCTGTTTTCGATTGTGAACTGAAAGAAGATAGGTACTTTGTAAAGAGTCACACATAATGTTCTTAATTCTTATGGTGTTGGCACTGATCTATTACATAATGTGCATGTGGCAAATCATGGTCTCCTCGGCACTTCTCCTGGTAGAAAAGCAGCTCCCAGACCATCTTGGGAGGATCCAGTTGCCCCCAGTTTCTGCCTGGTTCTAAAGCTCTCCGGCTTTCCCTTGTGGGAACAGGCAGGAATTGGGAACCTCTGCCAAGCAAATGCTAATCCTCCACCATTGAAGCTGCTGCCACCCCCAAAAACCAAGGGGATATCTGGGATCTAGCCAGATATCCTTGCTCCCAGAGTTGGCTCCAGGGAGCTCAAAGGAGTCTCAACTCCCTTCCTTCTGCTTCCCAGACAAACACGTCCCTCTGACAACGAGGCCACCTGAGCCCCCTTCCAAATGCAGACACAGAGCTCCAACTGGGTTTTAAAAGAAAACAATGAAATAATCTTTACAAATAAATTGGTAACAAGAATAAAAGAACTCTGCTCTCGAACACCTTTCCCTCTCCTGCTTTGACTGTAAGCCCCATGTGGGACAGGGACTGTGTCCAACCTGATTATCTTATACCTACTTTATTGCTTAGTAAAGTGCTTGGCAAGTAGTAAATGCATAAGAAATACCACAATTAATCAATCAATTTTCTCTACACAGGACCTTTTTAACTTTCTGAAAGCTTCCTGGTGTAAGTGTTCATCTGGTCCAGTCCCTTCAGCCTCTCTCTTGGGGAATCCCAGGTTTCAGGTTCACTCCCTCTGGATATTTCCCTTATGAATCAAGGGTCTCAGGGTGAAACTGTTGCCAATCCATGATTGCTTCTCCCCAGTCTGGGCCAGGAGACTTGCTATCCAGGTATCCAAACCTCAGAACCTCACCCTAAAGAACCTCATATCCTGAGTCCTGTCCCCAAGAATCATTCAGTTCCTACCAACCTTAAATGATCGAAGGACTCCTTCTGCTCAGTTAACTAGCATCCTCCCTCTTTCCCCAGCCTCCCCATGATTATCTGTATTCCAAGGGGAGATAAGCATCTGGTTCCCTTAAAAAGATAAGCTTTCTCTTGGGAAGGGGCTCCTCAAGAGTTAATTTTCACCTATTTTTGCAACCTCTGAGGGTTTTTTTTCCCCTCCTACTTCTGTGTATAGGTCATCACAATGCACCAGTGGGAGATAAGACTTGGCTGCCAACATTCAGGCGAATATACGGAGAGCCTGATAATTTATTTGTCCATCGCAAGACCAGTGCATATTTTGTCTGAATTATCTGGCTGTCTTTATTTTGGTGTTTCCAAATTTTCTAGATAATTGCCTCAGTTTTCAACTTCAGTTTTTCCATGTACACCCAGTCTAAAAGGAGACATTTGGAACCATCCAGCTATTTACAAATTGTATTTTCTTCTCTACCAGCTCTATTTAAAGTTAGAATAAATTGTACTAGGATGTCAAGCAAGACTTATAAAGATATGAAGAGTGGCTTCTCCTCACCCACTGCTCTAACCTGTTATAACCTGTTAAGTGAAGGCAGTCCGCCACTTGTCAGCTGTGTGACTCTGGGCAAGTCACTTCACTTCTCCGCGCCTCAGTTCCCTCATCTGGAAAATGGGGATGAAGACTGTGAGCCCCTTGTGGGACAATCTGATCACCTTGTAACCTCCCCAGCGCTTAGAACAGTGCTTTGCACATAGTAAGTGCTTAATAAATGCCATCATTATTATTATTATTATTATAAATCCACTGAAGTGGGAGAGAGGGGTATTTTTGACATAGTTGAGGTAATGATATCTATTGAGTGCTTGCTTGCTTGCTGAGCACTGTACTAAGTGCAGGGGTGAATGCAAAATAAATGAAACCCGGTCAAGGTCCTTATCTTACAAGATGCTCACAATCCAGGTTGGGGAGGACAAACACTTAGAAAATAGAAATAAATGATAAATGAGGTGCAGACAATGGAATATTTAGGATACAAGAATCAATAGCAAAGGGCATAAGTACAAAGAAAACTGTGTTTGAAGGGAAAAGTTCAGGTGTACTTTCCCACTCCAGGTACAGTCCTATCTCTGAATGAACAAGGTCTTGGGCTTGTGTTAGATGTGAATGAGCATGGTCAGTAATGGATCTGCACATACACAATAAAATAAAAAAATGGAAAGACACTTAGATTATGCAGCATACACTTGGGATATCACTGTAGAGCACTAATTGGGAACCAGTGATAGTCAATCACAAGTCAGAGGAAGAAGGGAACCACTGTCTGAAGTGATGCATTCGAAGCCAAGAATTTGGTTACCTTTTTTAAGAGCCAGCACCCATCTCTGCCGACTCTCTCGGTCAGGAGCAAAGACATAGAGGAGATAATTATCATGAACAACCTGGAAAATTATAGAGAGTAAACCAAGATCAGTAAATTCAACCTGAAAAACTGAAAATATCATTACAAATTTGTAACCACTCTTGTTTTTCTAAGGGACAGAACTAAGAGTACACACAAAACTTTCTTCTTTCCCCTTGGAAAGCACAATTATTTTAGGTGTTAATGTATAACGCCTTTGTTAAAAAAAATACATGTTCCTCTTACATAAAATGGGGATAATAATATCTGTCTCTCCTCCAGGGAATATTGTAGGGGTAAAATTACTGATGTGAAAATGCTTGCAAAACTAGATGTCCAAACAAATTTAAGGTATTACTGTATAAGCTAAAAACATAGCAGATAGAAAATTTGTGGAAATACTTCTTTCCCAGCTGGTCATCATCATCATCATCAATCGTATTTATTGAGCGCTTACTGTGTGCAGAGCACTGTACTAAGCGCTTGGGAAGTACAAGTTGGCAACATATAGAGACAGTCCCTACCCAACAGTGGGCTCACAGTCTAAAAGGGGGAGACAGAGAACAAGTTTGGTCATAAAATCCCAAACTCAAAGGGCAAATTTTCTGTGGTGCTTACATATCAGAAAATGAGAATTATAAAATTATTATTGTTATTACTAATATGTCTACTACTAATAATAAAGCAATAAAAAGAAGAAGAATGATATTTGTTAAGTACTTAACTATGTTCCAGGAATGGTAGATACAAGCTAATCAAGTCAGGCAGAGTCCCTGACCCACATAGGGTTCACAGTTTGAGTAGGAGAACAACTATTTAATCCCCATTTTGATGATGAGGAAACTGAGCCACAAAGAAGTGACTTGTCCAAGGTCATACAAGCACTGGGTTGCATCTTCAGGTTGGCAGACTAAAATCCTTTGTGTAAATTTGAAATTGGTTTATCACCTTTTTCAATTTCCCGGTTTCCACTGGAGCAGCATTAGAGTACTGATAGCAGGAGCTGCTGTAGGTATAATTGCAGGGCTATCCTCAGGGGCTTACTCTTTACCATAATCAGCTCTTCTCTCCCGGGAGTCACAAAGCAGTTCACAAATACAGTACATCCTGTGAGGTCCACTAAGTTGGTGGACTGCCTACAGATCAAGTAGTTCACTGAGGGAAAGGTTGGAAAACGAACCCAGAACTCTCAGATAATCAGCTTACACGCTAGTCACATAACCATTCTCTCCCTTCCTTCTGGGATTGTAGTGATCAAATACATTCTCTGTGGCTCGGAGAAGGAGAAGCTGGTTGTGCTTTGGCTTGGCTGCCTTACCTGGAAGGGGTATTTATAGTGACACGGAATGCTAATGTCACTTTTCACAATTTCAACACATTTGATCCTGGAAAGTTCAATGGATCCCTTCAGTGTTCGTTTTTTCTGAGGAAAGAAGCACGGTGTTAATCACTTTAATTGGTGAAAACACAAAATTTTATGTCAGGGCATTCTTTAGTTCTGAGAATTCTCGTTTGCGTCCCTGGTTGAGGATCTCTCTCCTTGTAATTCAAGTCATGTAAACAACTGATTTAGAAAGGATCCAAAGAAGGACCCCAGTAGAAAGAAGCCTCTTATAAACAGTTCGCTATTGTCATGGGTTCAAATATACCATCACAATCAGTGTGGCCTAGAGAAGCAGTGTGACCTAATGGTTAGAACACGGCCCTGGGAGTCAGAAGGACCTGGGTTCTAATCACACCTCTGCCACTTGTCTGCTGTGTGACCTAAAGCAAGTCACTTAACTTCTCTCCAGGAGGCCTTCCCAGACTGAGCCCCTTCCTTCCTCTCCCCATCGTCCCCCTCTCCATCCTCCCCATCTTACCTCCTTCCCTTCCCCACAGCACCGGTATATATGTATATATGTTTGTACATATTTATTACTCTATTTATTTATTTTATTTGTGCATATCTATTCTATTTATTTTATTTTATTAGTATGTTTGGTTTTGTTCTCTGTCTCCCCCTTTTAGACTGTGAGCCCACTGTTGGGTAGGGACTGTCTCTATATGTTGCCAACTTGTACTTCCCAAGTGCTTAGTACAGTGCTTTGCACACAGTAAGCGCTCAATAAATACAACTGATTGATTGATTGATTGATTCTCTGCACCTCAATTCCCTCATCTGTAAAATGAAGATTAAGATTGTGAGCTCCAAGTGGGACAGGGACTGTGTCCAACTTGGTTACCTTGTATCTACCCCAGAGCTTAGAACATAGTAACCACTTAACAAATACCATCATCATCATCATCAACTGACTGGACAATTGAGCATAGGTCGCTGTTTGATAGATATAGCCAGTATGAAGCATGACATCACTAATGTCTTCTCAAAACTACAGAATGACTGTTTTGGATTTTTTTATGGTATTTGTGAAGTGCTTACACTGTACTAAGCACTGGGGTAGAAACAAAGTTGTCAGGTTGGACATAGTCCCTTTCCTGAATGGGCTTCCAGTCTTAATCCCCATTTTATGGATGAGGTAACTGATGCATGGAGGAGTTAAGTGACTTGCCCAAGGTCGCACAGCGGACAAGTGGTAGAGACAGAATTAGAACCCTAGTCCTTAATGTATCTCCTTCTTTCCTTTCCTTTCTAAGTAACCACCTACAGGGATATCAGACAGCAGTGTTAGCTCACGTTATATGATAAAACAAACATAAGGGAAGTATTAGGATACAATATATTGTGGAAGAAGGAATTATTTCCCTTTATACTTTATGAGTACGATTTACCATTCAGACACATAATTGCTTCCTGTTTTGAATCATCCACAGCTGGGATTAAATTCTGAAGTTCTACCCACAATCATAACTCTTTCACAAAGTTAAACTTGGAAAGTTGCAATCTTTTCAAAAAACAGCTTGGCACAGAGAAACTTCTCAGCGGCCTCTGCAACTGCATGTAAACTCAGAATTTAGACTTTGGCAGTCTCCCTGTTTCCAACACCACAATTTGGTTGTCTATTTGTTTTCAGAGATCTGTTTGGACCAAGATGAGGCAGATAGGCATGCTTACCTTTCCTACTGACTTGTGCCTTTTTTTTAATGATATTTGTTAGGTGCTTACTAAGTGCTGGGGTAGATACAAGGTGATCAGGTTGGACCTAGTCCATGTACCACATGGGACACCCAATCTTAATCCCCATTTTACAGATGAGGTAGCTGAGGCACAGAGACGTGAAGTGATTTGCCCAAGGTCACACAGCAGGCAAGTGGTGGAGCCGGGACTAGAACCCAAGTCCTTCTGACTCCAAGAACTATGTGCTATCCAGTAGGCCAAACTACAGGGCCAGATAAAAAGACATAACTTTAACGAGAGGACATCTAATGCTAATCACTCCACTTACTTCTTTCCTTGCCTTTTCCAGCCAATCCTCTTCCCTTAAGATTCCCCATCTTTTAGCTTCTCCCCACAACACCACATTCCTTAAACACTATGTATCTCAAGTTTCCTGACTGGAAATTTAGACAATTCTCCCCTAAGAGGGATGCCTTAAAAGTAGTAGTGATAGTATTTATGGAGCCCTTATTCTGTAAAAAGCACTGTACTGAACACTGAAAAATCAATCCATCAATCAGTAGTATTTCTTGAGCTCCTACTGTGTGCGAGCACTTCTGAGAGTTTAAAACTATAATAAAGTTGGTAGATACAAATCCCTGCTCTCAAGGAGTTTACAGTCTAGAGGAGGAGATTACAATCAATCCATGGTATTTATTGAACACTTACCATGTGCAAAGCACTGTATTAAGCACTTAGAGTACAATACAATCAATCAATCGTATTTATTGAGCGCTTACTGTGTGCAGAGCACTGTACTAAGCGCTTGGGAAGTACAAGTTGGCAACATATAGAGACAGTCCTTAACCAACAGTGGGCTCACAGTCTAGAAGGGGGAGACAGAGAACAAGACCAAACATATTAACAAAATAAAATAAATAGAATAGATATGTACAAGTAAAATAAATAAATAGAGTAATAAATATGTACAAACATATATACATATATACAGGTGCTGTGGGGAAGGGAAGGAGGTAAGATGGGGGGGATGGAGAGGTGGACAAGGGGGAGGGAAAGGAGGGGGTCAGTCTGGGAAGGCCTCCTGGAGGAGGTGAGCTCTCAGTAGGGCCTTGAAGTCCAACAGAGTTGGTAGGCACGTTCCCTGCCCACAGTGAGCTTACAGTCTAGAGGAGGAGCTTACAATCTAATAGAAGGGTAATAATCAAATAGTGGTATTTATTGAGCACTTGAGATGTGAAGATCAATCAATCAATCAATCAATCATATTTATTGAGCGCTTACTATGTGCAGAGCACTGTACTAAGCGCTTGGGAAGTACAAATTGGCAACACATAGAGACAGTCCCTACCCAACAGTGGGCTCACAGTCTAAAAGGGGGAGACAGAGAACAGAACCAAACATACCAACAAAATAAAATAGGATAGAAATGTACAAGTAAAATAAATAAATACATAAATAAATAAATAGAGTAATAAATATGTACAACCATACTGTATGGAGCGCTTGGGAGAGTACAATAAAACAGAAGAGCTTACAGACTAGCGGAAAGGATACACAGGGAAGAATTAGACAAGGTCCTAGGGTAGTGTGGCTAGAAGAGCAGAGTTTCAGGCTTCATGTGGCTCAGACTCTAAAGTCCCAGCTGCAGCCACAGTAGCCACTACTGCAGGACTTTCCCAGTGCTCTGCATGTTGTGGAGGTGCCATGCTACTGCTGCTTCTGTCCTTCCTACCGAGTGAATAAGGTCAATCAGATCGAGGTCCTGGGTTGAGGTGATGGGACAGTGGTGTGGGGTAGCGGAGAAGTGATTCTGCTGTCCAATGGACTGGCAGTCCAAAGTGCAAGGTGCCGGTGCTTCTGTTTTTCCCACTGAGTTGGAGAGGTGTCTTTACACTTTTATAATAATAATATTAGGGGTATTTATTAAGCATTTATTTGCCATGCACTGTACTAAGCACTGGGGTGAATATGAGTGAATTGGGTTTGACAAAGTCCCTATCCCACATGGGGCTCATAGTTTTAATCCCCATTTTACAGATGAGGTAACTGAGGCACAGAGAAGTTAACTGTCTTGCCCAAGACCATACAACAGACAATTGGCAGAGCTGAGATTAGAACCCATATGCATACATATAAATCAATCAATTGCATTTTTTGAGCGCTTACTGTGTGCAGAGCACTGGACTAAGCCCTTGGGAAGTGCAAGCTGGCAACATACAGAGACAGTCCCTACCCAATAGTGGGCTCACAGTCTAGAAGGGGGAGACAGAGAACAAAACCAAACATACTAACAAAATAAAATAAATAGAATAGATAGGGGCAAGTAAAATAAATAAATAAATAAATAAATAGAGTAATAAATATGTACAAACATATATACATATATACAGGTGCTGTGGGGAAGGGAAGGAGGTAAGATGGGGGGGATGGAGAGGGGGGCGAGGGGGAGAGGAAACCCTCTCTCTCTATATATATAAATCCTTTTTCCTTTTCTCCTCCCCATCCCCCCGCCGCCCTACCTCCTTCCCCTCCCCACTGCACCTGTATATATGTTTGTACAGATTTATTACTCTATTTATTTTACTTGTACATATTTACTATTCTATTTATTTTGTTAATGATGTGCATCTAGCTTCAATTCTATTTGTTCTGACGACTTGACACCTGTCCACATGTTTTGTTTTGTTGTCTGTCTCCCCCTTCTAGACTGTGAGCCCGTTGTTGGGGAGGGACCGTCTCTATATGTTGCCAACTTGTACTTCCCAAGCACTTAGTACAGTGTTCTGCACACAGTAAGCACTCAATAAATACGATCGAATGAACGAATTAATGAACCCATGACCTTCTGACTCCCAGGCACGTGCTCTATCCACTTCTCCATGCTGCTTCCCTTTATATACAGAATAATAATAATAATGATGGCATTTGTTAAGCACTTAGTATGTGCAGAGCACTGTTCTAAGCGCTGGGGGGATACAAGGTGATCAAGTTGCCCCACGTGGGGCTCACAATCAATCCCCATTTTACAGATGAGGTAACTGAGGCTCAGAGAAGTTAAGTGACTTGCCCAAGGTCACACAGCCATCATGTGGTGGAGTCGGGATTCGAACCCATGACCTCTGGCCCAATGGAAAGGGCCTGATGTTGTGATTCAGAGGGCCTGTGTTCTAATTCCTGCCCTGCCACTTGTGTGCTGTGTGACCTTGTGCCTCAGTTACCTCAACTTTAAAAAGGGGATTAAGACTGTGAGCGTTCTGTGGGGCAAGGACTGTGGCCATCCTGATTATCTTGTACTTACCCCAGTGCTTAGTGCAGTGCCTGGCACATAGTAAGTGCTTAACAGATACCATGAGGAAAAAAAGAGAGTTTGGGGAAGAAGCAGGTTTCAGCAGATGTAATCATCTCCCTCCCTGCAATTGGAGTTGGAAGCAGGTCCATACCTGCCTCTAACACTATTAGAGGCATCCCAATGTCCCCAAAACATCTTCCCCATTACTTTCAGCTTCTAAGTTAGAGGGGTGAGACAGGATCCTCTGAGTAGTGGAATTATGTTCTCACTTCAAAATCTTCTGGATTTCTGTGATCAGTACACAAATGTAGTGAATACCAGCTATCGTGGTATCAGCGGGACTAAGTCATCTTCCAAGAGGTTACCAACACTGATTTCAACCAGGGCCTAGAAAGATGTCGTAAATAAGGGAAGGGAAGAGTCTGTTGGATGGTCAAAAATATCACAGGATTCCTTTAAAAGCTTAGACTTTCATTCATTCATTCAATCATATTTATTGAGCGCTTACTGTGTGCAGAGCACTGTACTAAGCACTTGGGAAGTACAAGTCGGCAACATATAGAGACGGTCCCTACCCAACAGTGGGCTCACAGTCTAGAAGGGGGAGACAGAGAACAAAACAAAATATATTAACAAAATAAAATAGAATAAACATGTACAAATAAAATAAATAAATAGAGCAATATATACGTACAAACATAAATACATATATACAGGTGCTGTGGGGAGGGGAAGGAGGTAAGGCGGGGGGATGGGGAGGGGGATGAGGAGGAGTGGAAGGAGGGGGCTCAGTCTGGGAAGGCCTCTTGGAGGAGGTGAGCTCTCAGTAGGGCCTTGAAGGGAGGAAGAGAGCTAGCTTGGCGGATGTGCGGAGGGAGGGCATTCCAGGCCAGGGGGATGATGTGGGCCGGGGGTCGACAGCGGGACAGGTGAGAACGAGGCACGGTGAGAAGATTAGCAGCAGAGGAGTGGAGGGTGCAGGCTGGGCTGTAGAAGGAGAGGAGGGAGGTGAGGTAGGAGGGGGCGAGGGGATGGACAGCCTTGAAGCCCAGGGTGAGGAGTTTTTGCCTGATGCGTAGACAATCTACCTTTGGGAAGTAGGATTCTCACCGGGAATTCTCAAATGTTTGAAAACCATTCCTTTGCCTGGCACACTCTGCCATTCTGGAATATCCCTACCCAGCCTTTCCTTGACAATTACTAGATATGCCTTTTGAAGTGTCTTAACATTCCACCAATGGATCCTTCTTTCATAACTAACAACCTGGATGCTGCCTTCAAATCCCAGTGAGTTTCAGCTGTAGGGACCTAGTGGCATCAGCCAAGACTCGGCTGATGCAGTGCCATTTCTTCCAACTGCGAACTAAGTGCCTCATTCACTAGCTTTGGATGAGAGCAGAAATGGTCCGGAAGTTAAATACAGTTGGGAATTTGGGAAGATTGATTGCACTGTAATCTCCCAGAAGTAACCGTGGTATTTTCTAAAATGAGCACATAAAATGTTGGCTTTAAAGCACTCAGTCAGTTTGCCCCCTCCTACCTGATCTCACTGATCTCCTCCTACAGCTCAGCCAGTACACTTTGCTCCGCTATGCCAGCTTGTTCATTGTATCTTGACCTCATCTATCTAGTTGCCGGCCCCTTCCCCACATCCTCCCCATGGCCTAGAACTGTCTCCCTCTCCATATACGGCAGAATACCACTCTCCCCATCTTCAAAGCCTTCTTAAGGTCACATCTCCTCTAAGAGGTCTTCCTTGATTAGTCCTCTTTTCTCTGACTCCCTCTCCCTTCTGCATCATCTATGTAGTTGGATCCATACCCTTTAGACACTGGATAGTCACCCCACCCTCATCCCCACAGCATTTATGTCCATTATGTAACCTATTTATTGATATTAATGTCTGTCTCCCCCTCTAGGCCATAAGCTCATTGTGGGCGGGGAACATGTCTACCAACTTCATTGTATTGTACTTTTCTGAGCACTTAGTACAGTGGTCTGCAGAGCGTAAGTGCTCAATTAATATCGTTGATTGATTGATTTCTAACTAAGGAAATTGCAGAATGTGCCCAAATAGGTTGCTGAGGAAATAAAGCTTGACAACCACATAGCATTTGTTATTTTGACTATCAGATTTTATAAATAAATATCCAATTTCTTTCTCTTTTATAGGCTTTCCATACGGCCTATGCTTCTTTACTACTTACAAGACATATAATGATTTATTTTTTACATATGGGATACATATATACCTGAAATGATAGCAGCAGAGTGTTGCTTCTGGGTCATGATGTCATAATCAATCAATCAATCATATTTATTGAGCGCTTACTGTGTGAAGAGCACTGTACTAAGCGCTTGGGAAGTACAAGTTGGCAACATATAGAGACAGTCCCTACCCAACAGTGGGCTCACAGTCTAAAAGGGGGAGACGGAGAACAAAACCAAACATGCAGGCAGTTGCCTTGGTAGGCCACTGTGGTTTTCGCCATCCACTTTAGGCAGTTATTTTTCAGGATTCTTGCTGGCCTATCCTTGTGGAACACTCTGTTGAATTTTTCAGCAGCCAGCGTGAAAAGGTTGGGGTTCTAGATAGCTCCTTGACAAAACTGATTCAGCTACAGAGTCTGTTCCTGATGTACAATCACTGAGAGGCAAGACTTTTCACCATTATACCAATCAGTCCAACAGAGCAATGAAGGGAGAGACTTTGTAAATCGACTGAGAATTCAAATGAGGCATTATTCTAAGAGCAAACGCCCACTCACAAAATATCCCATGCGGACACAGCTCTCATTCTCTCCTTTCTCTCCTTTTCACTTTCTTTTTTAAGACACAAGTTGGAATTTCTTCAGCTGGAAGCTAGCAGCATTGTTCCTGAATTAATAAAGGCTAGTGATTGCCTTTCGTTATTTCGGAATAATTTATCAAGTTATTTTAGTAGCTCCTCAAAATCTGGAAGCTCTTTCTCTCTAGCCTGTAAACTCGTTCTGAGCAAGAAACGTGCCTGCCGATTCTGTTGTATTGTACTTTCCCAAGCACTTAGTAGAGAACTTTGAACGTAGTAAGTGCTCACTAAATACCATTGATTGATTGATTGTGATTTTATCCTTTTATCCCCAGCATTTTATAAACTTCATGTAACGTCACATAACTTCACATGAAGGTATTTCACTCAATCAATTGTATTTGCTGAGATCTTACTGTTTGAAGAGAACCGGGAAGAGCACTTGGGAAAGTACAGTACAGCAGGATTGGTAGGAGCGATCCCTGCCCACAAGGAGCTTATAGTCCTCAGTCTGTATTTCTGGAGTGAAGTTCAACTACTGAAGTTACACAGCAGTGGCACACCACATCTGGGGATAGAAAATGAAAAACGATGCCAGAATCCGGAAGAAAGTTCAGGGTTTTTCCTAGGAGGACCAGATATCAGTTACTGAAATTAGTAACTACCTGAATTCTACCATGTACAAAGAGCCAAAATCAGTCATCAGTCATCCAAGAAAAGTAACTCTCTACTGGTCCACATCACCCCATATCCTCTCCTTTTTTCTTGGCTGACTTGGTCTTGTACTGACTTGGTAGAAGAAGGACTGTTGATCGAGGTATCAGCCCCGTGCTATCCTGCTCCTAATGTGTGGGCATATTGTTTTCTAGATATCTTCAACCCAACAACAGAAACTGTCTTAATTCTTAGGAGATTGAAGAAGGTAAAAAGCAAATTTTAAAAGTCGAACAACATCATAGTTCTGACCAAACCTGCTTCCCTCCTGACTTTCTTTTTTTCTCCTGTCCCTAAGACCTATCACCTTCATAAACCTCAGTCACTTGTGCCATCTGAATATCAACATCACCTTTTCACACTGTGGTTACCTCTGAGGCTAATAATAATAATAATAATAATAATGGCATTTATTAAGCACTTACTATGTACAAAGCACTGTTCTAAGTGCTGGGGACGTTACAAGGTGATCAGATTGTCCCGGGGGGGCTCACAGTCTTAATCCACATTTTACAGATGAGGTAACTGAGGCACAGAGAAGTTAAGTGACTTGCCCAAAGTCACACAGCTGACAGTTGGTGGAGTCGGAATTTGAACCCATGACCTCTTATTCCAAAGCTGGTGCTCTTCCCACTGAGCCATGCTGCTTCTCAGAGTTATGATGAGCTAAAGTCCTGCCTTGCTTGAAATAAGCAAGTTTTATTTATTTTTATTTTTTATGGTAGTTGTTAAGCCCTTACAATGTGCCAGGCCCTGTACTAAGCACTGAGGTAGATACAAGCTGACCAGGTTGGACACAGTCTCACAGTCCCACATGGGACGCACAGTATTGCCCAAGGTCACATAGCAGATCATCATCAGTCGTATTTATTGAGCGCTTACTGTGTGCAGAGCACTGTACTAAGCGCTTGGGAAGTACAAGTTGGTAACATATAGAGACAGTCCCTACCCAGCAGTGGGCTCACAGTCTAAAAGATGAGTGGCAGAGCCGGAATGAGAACCCAGGTTCTTCTGGGAGAAGCAGCGTGGCTCAGTGGAAAGAGCCCTGGCTTTGGAGTCAGAGGTCATGGGTTCAAATCCCGGCTCTGCCAATTGTCAGCTGTGTGACTTTGGGCAAGTCACTTCACTTCTCTGGGCCTCATTTCCCTCATCTGTAAAATGGGGATTAAGACTGTGAGCCCCCCGTGGGACAACCTGATCACATTGTAACCTCCCCAGCGCTTAGAACAGTGCTTTGCACATTGTAAGCGCTTAATAAATGCTATTATTATTATTATTATTATTATTATTCTGACTCCCGGGCCTGTGCTCTATCCACTAGGCTAAGCTGCTTACCCAAGTTTTACCCTTGCATAGGGCAGTGAGATCCGGCCCTACTTCTGAAGGCACAGCTGGCTTTTTGAGCAGGTTCACCAGAGACACCTATAAACCATACCTAAACCATATATAATATGGTTTAAATCATATCATATGATATAAACCATAGCAGCGGTCGGACAAAGGAGCCTAAAGTGTGGTTTTGGAATGCAGTCAGCTCACCTGCACTGAAGCAGTTCTCTCGGCACAGTTTCTCTGGTTGGGGTTTTTGAAGGGATTGAACGATAACAGGATACCCAAGCAACCTCTGCCTAGGCTGCATGGTGTACTAAAAAGGCGCACATGCAAGCTAAGAGGCTGAATAAACCATTTTGGGCATGACGAAGGGCAGCTTCAAACAATAGGACACAGCAGCGAATTGTTGAGAATGCATCCCAGCAAAGGAGAACGGGGTTACTCTCCTCTGAGTAAAGACTTTGTAAAGTTTGGGATACTGAGGCATGCTTAAAAACAGAGGCAGGGCTTAAATGGAACAAAATCTACTGCGCATCAAGGAACTATCTTTGCATGCAAACCATGTGGGAGGGAGTGTCGGTCATGTAGGAGTGGTGGTTGAGAAGCAGTGTGGCTCAGTGGAAAGAGCACGGGCTTTGGAGTCAGAGGTCATGGGTTCAAATCCGGGTTCTGCCAATTGTCAGCTGTGTGACTTTGGGCAAGTCACTTATCTTCTCTGTGCCTCAGTTACCTCATCAGTAAAATGTGGGTTAAGACTGTGAGCCCCCCGTGAGACAACCTGATCACCTTGTAACCTCCCCAGCACTTAGAACAGTGCTTTGCACATAGTAAGCACTTAATAAATGCTATTATTATTATTATGTACCTTTCTTTTCAGCTACACTCTCTTGCGTGGGCAGGATCTGACATCAGTAGCGTCATCATTTTTCTAAATGAGAATGTTTACTAAAATGACATATTGCCTTGGGAATTTGGCAGGTTGACTGTGTGCCAAAGAACTCTTGGATGATATGATCTGTCTATGATAAAGCTTGAGTGCTCATTCTCCTCCCTTCCTCCACTGACATGCTCTTTGACCTTATGAAAAATTTTCCCATCATAAAATGGAGTGAACGATCACATCTACACAGGACAAAACCAATGCTCAATTCACAGTGACCTATCTGTTTCCAGCCACATGTCGAATTCAGCCGAAGAGGGATTGATAGATGAAAAGTGATGACCTAATGTTTCTGGATTAACTGAAAGCTTTTCGTTCCCCCTGTGCAAATGGATTTCTGGAGCCGTAAGATCGCATGTTGTGAGCTAGCCACATAATCTGTTGCGTACTCTGTGCTGTTCTCCTCAACCAGTAACCACGGGCTGCATGAACTCCAGGGCCTGTACTGAGATATCTAGGTTAGCAACAGGGTGGAGAGGAGGAGGCAGAAAGGCCCTAGTTACTATCTCTCTACTAGGTATGGGGATCCGTGTCAGAGTGCTGGGGCTGGTTTCTAAGAAAGAACCAGTGGAACGTGACTCCGAGCTCATTAACCTCGTTCATTCATTCATTCAGTCACATTTATTGAGCGCTTACTGTGTGCAGAGCACTGTACTGAGCGCTTGGGAAGTCCAAGTTGGCAACATATAGAGACAGTCCCTACCCAACAGCAGGCTCACAGTCTAGAACGGAGAGACAGACAACAAAACCAAACATATTAACAAAATAAAATAAATAGAATAAATATGTAAAAGTAAAATAAATAAATAGAGTAATAAATATGCAATCAATCAATCGTGTTTATTGAGTGCTTACTGTGTGCAGAGCACTGTACTAAGCACTTGGGAAGTACAAGTTGGCAACATATAGAGACAGTCCCTTCCCAACAGCAGGCTCACAGTCTAGAACGGAGAGACAGACAACAAAACAAAACGTATTAACAAAATAAAATTAATAGAATAAATATGCAAAAGTAAAATAAATAAATAGAGTAATAAATATGTAATCAATCAATCGTATTTACTGAGTGCTTACTGTGTGCAGAGCACTGTACTAAGCGCTTGGGAAGTACAAGTTGGCAACACATAGAGACAGTCCCTACACAACAGTGGGCTCACAGCCTAAAAGGGGGAGACAGAGAACAAAACCAAACATACTAACAAAATAAAATAAATAGAATAGATATGTACAAGCAAAATAAATAAATAAATAAATAAATAGAGTAATAAATATGTACAAACATATATACATATATACAGGTGCTGTGGGGAAGGGAAGGAGGTAAGATGGAGGGGATGGAGAGGGGGACGAGGGAGAGAGGAAGGAAGGGGCTCAGTCTGGGAAGGCCTCCTGGAGGAGGTGAGCTCTCAGTAGGGCCTTGAAGGGAGGAAGAGAGCTAGCTTGGCGGATGGGCAGAGGGAGGGCAAACATATATACATATATACAGGATATACATATATACAACCTCATCTACTCAGGGTGATCTCTTCTAACACTGGCTTGGGGTTGAAATTTCAATTTGCTCCAGGCGGATTCCAGTCCTGATTGGAGTGGAAATTTCCCACAGATAAACCACTTCCAAAACACATACCCTCCCTCTGCGGGACTGGATGGAAGAGCATTTCACTGTCCAATGTGGCATGGGAACTAACTGACACAGAGGTGGCCAACCCTCACGAACTGAAGAGCCACAAACCAGAAACATAACGTGACTGAAAACCGCAGATCGGAGTTGGGGGGCGGGGGGAGAGTGATCGGGACGGGGAGGGGTGGACGAGAGGGGCAGGCAGCATTTGTTCCTTGGAGACAAGCGCTTAGTACAGTGCTCTGCACATAGTAAGCGCTCAATAAATATGATTGATGATTTGATGGGGGGAGGAGACAGAGTCATTGGGGTGAGATCAGCATCCCACCCCTCCCCAGCCTAGGTCCACAGGAGAGGGAGCTAGCTAGCTCCTGGGTCATTCAATCTTATTTATTGAGCGCTTACTGTGTGTAAAGCACTGAGGGCAGAGAACACCCCAAATTTTTTTCACACTGTTTGTTAAGCACTTACTATGTGCCGCGTTACTGTACTGTTCCTTTTCCAAGTGCCTAGTGTAGTACTTGCCAATAAAGCGCTCAATAAAAACCACTGATTAATTGATTGATCTACAAATCTATTCTATTTATTTTATTACATATCTGTTCTATTTATTTTATTTTGTTAGTATGTTTGGTTTTGTTCTCTGTCTCCCCCTTTGAGACTGTGAGCCCAATGTTGGGTAGGGACTGTCTCTATATGTTGCCAATTTGTACTTCCCAAGCGCTTAGTACAGTGCTCTGCACATAGTAAGCGCTCAATAAATACGATTGATGATGATGATGATGATGATGATTGATCTGAATGGCACTGCCATAGCAAAATAATAGTAAAACAGCATGGCCTACTGAAATGAGCACGGGCCTGTATGTCAGAAGACCTAAATTCTAACCCCAACTCCGCCACTTGTCTGCTGTGTGACCTTGGGCAAGTCACTTAATTTCTCTGTATCTCAGTTATCTGTAAAATGGGGATTAAGACTTGTGGGACATGGACTGTACCCATTCTGATTGTCTTGTCTACCCCAGTGCTTAGTAATATGCCTGGCACAGTGCTTACCAAATGCCATAAAAAAAATGGGGAGCCAGAGCAGCTGAAAATATATCTTGGATGAAGCAGACATGAAGAAAGCACAGCAGAAAGAAATTAAACACACCAATGAGCCTACTTAGAGATTATATTCAGGTTCATTAGACTAATGCAATAATGTCTAACCCTGTACCTGATCCTTAATCTGTACAGTTCAAAGCTGCTTTTACTACATTTCAGGGGGAGAAATTTGATATGAAGGAATTTTATATGCATGGGAAACTGGTTTTGTTTCTAGCACAGATCTCACCACTTCTGAAGCCCCAAAGGTTCACAAAGTCAGATAGGAGTTCTATCTGTCACATTATGTTTATGGTTTGTGGCTCTTCAGTTCGTGAGGGTTGGCCACCTCTGTGTCAGTTAGTTCCCATGCCACATTGGACATTGAGTTCTTGAGTGAAAATAACATCACTAAGTTCATACTTGTGAAAAAAATTAAGTAAATGGTTGATATATGCTGGACTGTATTATGAACACATTCAATAAATATGATGGAAAATTTCATATTCAGCCTATGAAGCATTTGGGAAGATAGTTAAAATCAATTTTGTTTGTGAGGTTCATTATGGGTAAGAGATAAGTGTTCTGTTTTAGGGGAATGACATAATAGAATAAGAACCTGGCTCTTTATTCTCTGTAGTTAAAATTTTCCTTCAGATTAAAAAAAAATCCTAAATCTTCCGGTTAACAAATCTCTTCTTTTCCTTATGGCTGAATTGAAATGCATAAATTAAAGCAATTTATCATTTTTTTTCCTTTGGATTATTGCCATCTCACCAAAGCTCCTAAAGGGCAGAGACTCATGCCTTCTACCTTCTATTGTACTTCCCTGTGAACTTAGAACTGCTCATTCCACAGCAGGACCTCCTTAAGTACTATTGTTTGTTCAGAGAATATTGAATTCTTACCAAAATGGTGATTTCCAAACCTAAAGGTTTCCCAAGATTTAGAACCTTCTGCAGTTTTACTCCAATGCTTGTTGTCTCATAATGACAGATGTGCATGACTGGTCCTGAGACATTATGTGGGGACAGTGTGGCATTAAACATTAAACCCAACTGTAGGCTTCATCAATCAATCAATTGTATTTACTGAGCACTTACTGTGTGCAGGGCACTGTACTAAACTCTTGGGAGAGTACAATACAACAGAGTTGGTAGATAGGCCCACAATGAGCCTAAAGACCCGTTGAGCTATCTGACCTTCCTTCTGCTGTGAATCTGGACCTGCAACAGGTTTCATATCAGATTGCTGGAGCAAAAATCAACAAGACCGGATCACCAGAAGAAATGACTTGGAAAAAAGCCAGTCTCCGATCACTGAAGTTTTGCTCACCTCGATACCGCTTTGTTGAACAGGAATAAATATGGAATGAATCAACAAATCAATCAATCAATGATATTTTTTAATACTTAACTGCATGCAAAGCACTGTACTAAATGCTTGGGAGAGTACGATACAATGGAGTTAGTAGACACGCTCTCTGCCCACAACGAGCTTACTTGGCAGTAGGCTACATAAACAGACTAGACTGTGAGCCCGTTGTTGGGTAGGGACAGTCTCTATATATTGCCGATTTGTACTTCCCAAGTGCTTAGTACAGTGCTCTGCACACAGTAAGCGCTCAATAAATACGATTGAATGAATGAACAAGCTTATTTAGCAGTAGGCTACATTATCAGCTGCACTATTGGGAGCAATAATGGGGCAATGGAAAGCAAGCAGAAGCACATTCCTGGTTGAAAGAACACAGGCTTGGGAGTCAGAGGACCTGGGCTCTAATCCTGACTCTGTCATTTATCAGCTGTGTGACTTTGGGCAAGTCACTTAACTTCTCTGTGCCTCAGTTACCTCATCTGCAAAATGGGGATTAAGGCTGTGAGCCCCACGTGGTTACCCCAGTGCTTAGAACAGTGCTTAGTCACATAGTAAATGTTTAATAAATACCATCATTATTATTATTATTACTCCAGTGCTTAGAACAGTACTTGTCAAATAGCGATTAACAAATACCATAATTATGATTATCCTCATTATTGAGGAAGTGCTTCAATGATACAGTGAACAGCCTCTGACAAGGTAACAGGAATGTTGAAAGACACCTGCAGCAGGATAGAATAGGTTAATCTGCTGCTGCAATCAAGAAAGGCGTAGCTCTTCTTCAGAAGAAGCCATGGAGGGTGGTCGATCAATCATATTTATTAAGCATTTACTGTATGCAGAGCACTGTACCAAGTGCTTGGGAGAGTATAATATAACAGAGCGGGTAGACACATTCCCTGCCCCCAAGGAGCTCACAGTCTAGAGGAGACTAGGAGGCAAAAACCCCAAACTAGCTCCGGGATCTGCAAACAGCAAGCACATCAGCCCAACAGGGGAGTCTTCAGTGTGCATTGTGCACTGTGTGGTAGCAGTAGTGTGGCATTGGCCTTTTCAATCACACACACACACACACACAAAAAAAAAAAAAAAATTCTCCGGTAGCCGGAAGGGCATTATCTTTGAATACAAAGCATGATTGCATATCCCAGACAAACTTCATGGCAATTTGAAAAAATAAAAATGATTCCCCGGCATTCAGGCAGCTACTCAAAAGCTGTCCTATTTTAAGCCTCATTTTCAATTCAATGGGAATTTTTGTCACAGTGCAGCATAATCATCGAGACAGAAACCAGGAGGTTGGGCAAATGGAGACTAGGAATTAACCTCTTGTTTCTGGTTCCCTGATTGTGTTTCTTGGTTTAGCTCGACTTAACACGGTTGTCAGCTGCTAATTTGAAGGTACTGGAAGTCCCAATGTCTCTCCCTTACTACTTTCCTAACTGGGTTCTTTACACTGTGCTGAAGCCAACACCAAGTTGGAGAATAAAAATAAGAAGGTGGTTCCAAGGAACTTGGCTTGGGGCAGCCTTGGTGATAGAACTCTTGCCGCTCTTTTAAATAGTTTGTGGATCTACACATCCCATCCACTGTGATAGCTCACTGGGTTCTGAGCACCAGACTTGGCTTTTACTGAGAAAGTCAGTCAGAAAAATCATGGTCATTCGATGGAACCCTATTATATATCTCCAGAAGACAAGTCCATCACTTCCTTTTCTATCCCTTTCTTGACTTCTTCTTTTGGCCTATGTCAAGGAATGAAACTAGCTACTGGAACGGGGCAAGTAAGAAGGTGTGGTGATTCCTTCCTGGTGTTTTCATTGTCAAGGCGAGAGAAATCATACCCATGAAACAGACCAGCTAAGACCCTCCCTGCTAGGAGTCAACAGCTGGATTCAAACAGCATGCTCGCAAGGCCTTTTTGTAGCTTCAGTAGCTTCAGAAAAATTCCTATTATGTGAATTCACTGGGTAAACCACCACTGTAAAGCGGCTTGTGACCATCTCTAATCCCAAATAATTGTGTGTAGTAATGAGCAAATTTAAGGGGCCTAACTTTTCCAAACTCCATTATCTCCCTGGAACTTCTGGTAGTAAGATAGGCACCCAGGAGAGTCTGACTAAATATTAACAAAGATAGAATCTAATGACCAAAGTGTAGAAAGAAACCACTTTATTTTTCAAGATCATGGTTGCGTTTTCAATATAGACATCTCCCTGTTTCTCAGTCACAAGTTTGAACATTCTGGTAGTTCGGATTTCACTTTTTAACATCCGATAGATTTTTCCTGGATCCTCCCTACCCTATTACGTTTTATTTCATGCAGTAATTTGATGGGACCAAATCGAAACAGAAATCCTGCTGTGAGAAAAACTATCAATTGATGAATCATATGGCTAATTTATCATCGAAACAATTCCCAGTATAGTGGGCCTTCAAAATTGCTAAACCATGCTATATAAGTGACGCTGATATGGGCATACGCTGTTTTAGAAAGAAAACCTTGACGTTGAGGCTATAAATGACAGGAGAGATCCTTAAGGTTTTTCTGAAGTACACAAGTAGAGAGTTGCCCCTGAGTGGGAGAAGTACATGCTAAACGAGGAGTGGGTGGGAGCTTATGATAGACAATTTACATGGGTCTAGTTTCAGGGCTGCCTTATTGATAGAAGGATTTTGGAAAAAGCCCGGCATTGTGCACTGTATAATGTGATTCAGCAAACACAGCCCATCATTGTTTGGGATCCTTTCTCCATTGATGTCCAGGCATAATGCTGATTAGCATTAATGGAGGTTACGCAAAAGAGTCTTCTGACTCAGGAATGCAATGTTACAATGGAGAAAAGTCATTTTCAGTTTTAAAATCTATGACTTAATGACAACAGCATCACCAGCTAATGCCACGCATTTGGCGGAGTCCTGCCAGAATATTTCTTTTCCTGATTTCCGTTCTGTGACCTTGAGGGCTCCCGGGAAAATTCCTTATTTTCCTAAAAATGAATCAATGAAAGATCTCTCAAAATTCCTAAAGTGACAATAAGAGCTTCTTCTTGAACCCCACACAAGGGCAAGTTCTGAGTGATTTTCGGATTATCGAGACCTTTTCATTTTGTAGATTCCTGTTTCAGAGCATTGCGATGACCTTTATCAGGCCTAGTCACTAAGCAGGCCAAAGCACACATTTCATTTTCCATCGTGCTGATTATGGCCTAAAGTCAGTATAACCTGTTCATTGGCTTCAAACACCTGATGCCCTTTAGGAACTAGTAACTTCGTTTAACTTCAGGCCCATGTCCTGTCCACCCTGGCCTAACCATACAATAAGGCACCAAGCAAAAGTCCTGGTGGTGACCTTCCAGATGATGCTTGTAGCCCACTGTCATGAGGGATTGGAAAAGTTTATACTGTTGTTTCCTGCATGCTAACTATTCTTTTAAAGGAGAAATTCATATCCTAGGGTTAGAAACCAACATTGTTCACAAAAACTAAATCCACATTTAAAGACTCATTTATTACTTCTTATACCATTCTTTGTATAATTTAAATGACTTTGGTTACCAGGTGAAACTGGATTATTGAAAACTTAAGTGAGTATGTGTATGTATATGTTTTGTTTTATACTATGTAGACTAAATGCATATTTAAATACACATTCCACGAAAAGCAGTGCGGTCATGGGTTTGAATCCCAGCTCCGCCACTTGTCAGCTGTGTGACCTTGGGCAAGCCACTTAACTTCTCTGTGCCTCAGTTACCTCATCTGTAAAATGGGAGTTAAGATTGTGAGCCCCACGTGGGACAATCTGATCACCTTGTATCCCCCCAGTGCTTAAAACAGTGCTTCGTACTTAGTGAGCACTTAACAAATACCATCATTATTATTTAAGTTTACAGACAGAATCTCAAAATCCCCGGATTTAGGATTCGGGAGAGAGAGCCGATGTCTTACTCAGGGACCTTGAGTGTATCCCTAAACCTTTCTGCACCTCATGTTCCTCACTTAAAATGTGAAGCTATTAAAACTCTTAGCCATTTCACAAAGACATTCTACCTTTATAAGGAATATGATACATAACATATCGATCTCCTTAGAAGAAAGGGGCTCTCTATAAATTCAATGTTTCACCTTTATTGTCATCTGTTCATAAAGCAATCAATCAGTGTGGACTAAGCAGTGGCAAATGATTTAATGAGGTCAGAGGTTAAAAACACACACGTGCTGACTAAAAGCCCTTTGTGACTCCTTTAGACAAGTTTCTTAACTTATAAATGTAAATTCCCATAATCTTTAAAGGGATAGTTTCTCAAATACTGATGCACAAAGATAGAGCAATACTGGGTGTATGCAAGAAAACAATAACCCCTTAGAAGCATAGACATTTATATTTTAGGAAACTTCAGAGGTCTGACTTTCAAAATTTGGACAAACATTTACTTCTGGGGATTTGGGGATTGCTCGTCTAAAGAAGCTAGATAATTAAAAGGAAGAAAAAAACAACAGTTAAACAACAACAACAAAAAACCTTTCCAAAGGAAAGAGCAAAAAGATGTCCTGACACTAACTGTTTGGGTCTGGGAGTTCAAACTAATTGGAAACTTCATAATAATTAACATATAAATATTACATAACCACATTACTTCACAAAAAAATTAGCCAAATCAGAGAATGCAATAAAGAGAAAATAAATAGAGCTGGTGAGGAACGTATGCACCCCCCTTCTAGACTGTGAGCCCATTGTTGGGTAGAGACCGTCTCTATATGTTGCCGATTTGTACTTACCAAGCGCTTAGTACAGTGCTCTGCACACAGTAAGCACTCAATAAATATGATTGAATGAATGAATGAAAAGAAAAGGAAGGTTTGAGAGACCATACCTGCAACTTCCAAATGAAAGTAGGATTTTTTAAAACACTATTCACAATAATTAAAATTCAAGCAAGATATGTAATTCTTTTCTTTGCTCAATGTCATAAATTCAGTATTTTTTAAATTGTACTACCAATCTTTTGTGACCATCAAAGACTGCAATTGTGCAGATTTTAATCATTTTTTAACACAATAAAACTAGAACATCCACCTAATTGAAAAAAGCAACATTATCTAACCTTTAACATAGGTCAATTCATAATAATCAGCCTTCTGCAATTTCCAAGGAATTCTGAATTTCAGCCAAGTTTTCATTTATCCTGAAACAGGTATTTCATTTCTTTCTAATTCAGTGAAGTCAGTACAAAGACTGTTATAGGGTTAGGACTTTGACTTTAACTCCCCGACTTCTTTCCTGGATTCACTAGTTCAAAATGTCCCTCAAAATCAGTTTAGCTCCATGTCCAGCTACGCTTCTCCTCCGGGGAACCATTCAAACTTCCTTTGAATGGAATGTTTAATTAAAAGGCAAAAAAAAATCAAAATAAAGATCCCGGGTTTTACGCACATCGAGTTCAGTCTGTCTACATGGCTACAATAATCTGGATAATGTGGACCAACGAAATGACTTTCCTCCCGACATTTAAGGGAAAGGTAATTTGGATTGTTGTATTTTTGTCTACTCCTTACTCCTTTATTCAGTCAGAAAATTGTCAGTCCTTTTCTTCATTCTGTGCTGAGTTTGCCTGACACCAAAGTCCCGTGGGTCTTTTAGAGTTTACCTGACGGTCTTAACCAATGTTCTGGCTAATTTTGGCAACTGAATACCAGGTTGATATTTTATTACAATGGGAAATCTGCGCAGGTTTAAACAGATTCTTATTTTTGGGGTCGGGGCGGTTCACCAGAATTCTAAAGTCACTACAAAGCAGACAAATTCCCAACGAGGTTCGTTTTCCAATGAGCACATGACTTTTAGCTGGAAGTATTTAAAGAAGAGCTTGACATACCCCTTGGCGATCCTCAAAGTAAGCAAGGCTGGTTTTGGTTAAAACAAAGAAGCGCACTTTAAAGTTGGAGGGAGAGGTCCTTCTTTTTTGTTGGGATTTCTTGATCAGCTGCTCTTCCAGGAGGATATAGTTATTCATGGTCTAGTCCAAGGAAGGTTGCCAACTGCTCTAATTAGACATAACCCCGCGACACAACCTGGGGATGTGAACACCCAGAGTGAGTTCGGGCAAAAGAATGTTAAGAGCAGGCAGTTGATTTTCAGAGAGTAGTTCAAAGGTAAGATAGGTGCCTCCAGTTTTATCTCTCTATCTACATTCAGTCAGCTCTGCACAGCTTCCTCTCTGATGTCAGGCAATAACCACATCCTTTCAAAATTCACAAAAGTAAGCAGTGCACTCTGAACAAAAATACCCTTTGCTAAATGTTTTGGAAAAGTAAAACACACTTGGAGACGACGGCGCGATCAAAGGGATCGTAAGGATTGATTTTCACAAAAGCCCACTAGTTTCCTCATCTTCCACCATTTGGCCAACCATCAGTTGGTTGGTCCAGCTAATGTGAAGAGTCTTCATAATGCAAAGAAAGAAGATTTCTGATCCATCCATTACTTTCTTAGATTCATGGAGCATGTAATCTAACAACAATGTAATGTGTCAACACATTGCCCATTTAAAGTGTCCCATAGTGACCTGTAACACACATGTCTTAGGGGCTACAGCACGGGCCTGGGGGGTCAGAAGGGCATAATAATAGTAATAATAATAATAATGGCATTTATTAAGCGCTTACTATGTGCAAAGCAGTGTTCTAAGCACTCGGGAGGTTACAAGGTGATCAGGTTGTTCCCCCGTGGGGCACACAGTCTTAATCCTCATTTTATAGTTGAGATAACTGAGGCCCAGAGAAGTTAAGTGACTTGCCCAAAGTCACACAGCTGACAATTGGTGGACATGGGTTCTAATCTTGACTCCACCACTTTGTCTGCTGTGTGACCCTGGGCAAGTCACTTCCCTACTCTATATCCTAGTTGCCTCATCTTTAAAATGGAGATGAGATGGTGAATCCCACAAGGGATAGGGACTGTGCCCAACCCAATTTGCTTGTCTCCATCCCAGTGCTTAGTACAGTGTCTGGCACATAGTAAGTGCTTAACAATTACCATAATAATAATAATAATAATGGTATTTGTTAAGTGCTTACTGTGTGCCAAGCACTGTTCTAAACACTGGGGAATCTAATACAAGGTAATCAGGTTGTCCCACGTGGGGCTTACAGTCTAAATCCCCATTTTATAGATGAGGTAATTGAGGCACAAAGAAGTTAGATGACTCGCTCAAAGTCACACAGCAGACAAGTGGCAGAGCCAGGATTAGAACCCATGACCTCTGACTTCCAAGCCCGGGCTCTTTCCACTCAGCCACGCTGCTTCTCATAACAATGATGGTATTTGCTAAGCACTTACTTTGTGCCAAGCACTGTTCTAAGCACTGGGGTAGATACAGGGTAATCAGGTTGTCCCACATGGGGCTCACAGTTTTAATCCCCATTTTACAGATGAGGGAACTGAGGCATAGAGACTTGCCCAAAGCCACACAGCAGACAAGTGGCAGAGCCGGGATTAGGACCCATGACCTCTGACTCCCAAGCTCTTTCCGCTCAGCCACATGGCTTAACATATAATAATATACATATATGTATGAATCACCCATGCTGGAAGAAGATCCCACTGCCGGCGAAATTCTCCTATTAGTGAACTTGCTGCCATCTTAGCTCCCAGGGTTCTGCTCCCACCTTGGGAAACTGCACCAGCTCTCTTCCGCATCACTGAGGAACCTCCATCCCGACCTGCTTTCCACCCCGTCTGTGAGAAAGAGAAACACAGCCGTAGCATCAGGCTTCCACAAAACCTTGGGAAGACGGTGGCAGCTGCTGCCGTAAGCGTCACCGAGGCTGCAGTTGTGACTGTGGACTCAGCCTCGAGGAGCCTGAGATTCTGCTTCTTCTGCCACAGCGCCCTACTGATCTTCGTGTCTGTCTTTATGCTGTCTGAATGTTTTGCTTCATCTCTGCTTATGTATTTGTCTCCAATCCTCTCGTCCCCTTTTTATTTTTAGATTGTGAGCCCTTCCCGAGGGAGCTCTGTCTAGTTCCCACTGGAGAATTCTTTCCCACCACTTAGTTCAGAGCTCTGCACAGGGGAAGCACTTAGTAAATACGACTACTATTACTACTACCACTCTACGACTATGCGTGTGACTGGAAAGATTTTAGACTGTGAGCCCACTCTTTTAGACTGTGAGCCCACTGTTGGGTAGGGACTGTCTCTATGTGATGCCAATTTGTACTTCCCAAGCGCTTAGTACAGTGCTCTGCACATAGTAAGCGCTCAATAAATACGATTGATTGATTGATTGATTGGAAAGGCCAATGCAGCCACAGTGGAAGCACTAAAAAGTTGTCTCTATGTTCGTAGCGCCCGGCATTGTTTTCTCTTTTGCTTCATTTCTTTTTCCATACAAACCTTTTCAATCAATCAATCATTGGTATTTATTGAGCACTTACCATGGGCAGGGCACTGTACAGAGTACTTGGGAGAGTACAATACAATGGAGTTGGAGGGCATGATCCTTGCCTACAAGGAGTTTACAGTCCAGAGGGTGGGGCAGACAATAAAATAAATTATAGGTGGGGGGGAAATAGAGTGTAAGTACATAAGCTCTGTAAGGCTGGGGCGGAATGAGAATCAAAGCATTTAAGGGATATCGAGCCAAGGCACAGACGACGCGGAGGGGAAGGTGAATAGTGTGGGGAAATGAGAGGTTAGTTGGGAAAGACCTTTTGCAGAAGATATGATTTTATAAGTGCTTTGAAGATGAGGAGAATGGTGATCTGCTTGACATAAAAGTAGAGGGAATTCCAGGCAGAGGGAGGAGAGGGCAAGGGGTTGGCGTTGAGGCAGACGAGATCGTGGTACAGTGAGAAGTTTGAGGTTAGAGAACCGAAGTGTTCTAGCTGGGCTATAGTAGGAGATTAGCGAGGTAAATAAGTAGGAGGGGGAGAACTGACTGAGTGCCTTAAAGCAAATAGTAAGGAGTTTCTGTTTGACACAGAGTCAACCAATGGAGAATTTTGAGGAGAGGAGAGAGGTTGGATTGAGTCAAGGCGGGATATGATGAGTGCTTGGATCGACTTGGTAGCAGTGTGGAGAGGAAAGGGTGGAGTCCAGAGCTGTTGTGATGGTAGAACTGATAGGATTTGCGGACGTGACTATGCACTATGCGGGTTTAGCTACTTCCTTCTTGATGGAATTGCAATATGGCTCCTACAGTGGAGACATGCTCTGTAGACAGAGAGGTCTGATTCGCAGTAGCACAACAATGGTAATTGCTACAAATAGTACCCACTGGAGTGGAGGCTTCTGAAATGCTTTCCCCAAAACCAATTGCAGGTAAGGGGGGGCACAGAGCCTTTAAAAAAAGTTGTTTGTTAAGCACTCACTTGCCCCAGGCACTGTTTTAAGTGCTGGAATAGATCCAAGCTAATCAAGTTGGACACAGTCCCTGTCCCACATGGGTCACAGTCTTAATCCCCATTGTTGCTATCAGCAATAATCAGCCTCCCCTCTTTGTTTCCATTCTTCAGCTGGTTTGTAGGTGGAAGATACGCTAGAAGTGAGAGAGGGGTGCAACAGAAGAAAGGGAGAAAGGCAGCAAAGATGCTGAGATGTATGCCCACCACCACCTCCTTCTGCTTACTGGACAGTAATCATATGAGCCTCCGATTCCTCTCTTTGCTCTCCCCTAACCCTTTTTAGGTCTGCCACACCAATGACTAGAGCCTAGGGAGCACTGCAATGTTTCTTCCCCAAATTCCGAATAAATTCTGGTCTTGTGGAAAGATCATAAATTGATTTATTTATTTTACTTTACATATCTATCCTATTTATTTTATTTTGTTAGTATGTTTGGTTTTGTTCTCTGTCTCCCCCTTTTAGACTGTGAGCCCACTGTTGGGTAGGGACTGTCTCTATATGTTGCCAATTTGTACTTCCCAAGCGCTTAGTACAGTGCTCTGCACACAGTAAGCGCTCAATAAATATGATTGATGATGATGATGATCATGGGCCTGAGAGTCAGAGGACCCGGGTTCTAATCCCTGCTCTCCCCTTGTCTGCTGTGTGACCTCAGGCAAGTCACTTTACTTCTCTGGGCCTCAGTCACCTCATCTGTAAAATGGGTATTAAGATAGGAGCCCCATGTGGGACCTGGACTGTTTGTACATATTTATTACTCTATGTATTTATTTATTTATTTTACCTGTACATATCTATTCTATTTATTTTATTTTGTTAGTATGTTTGGTTTTGTTCTCTGTCTCCCCCTTTTAGACTGTGAGCCCACTGTTGGGTAGGGACTGTCTCTATGTGTTGCCAATTTGTACTTCCCAAGCGCTTAGTACAGTGCTCTGCACATAGTAAGCGCTCAATAAATACGATTGATGATGATGATGATGATGATGTCCAACACAATTTTCTTGTATCTACCCTAGTACTTAGTACAGTGTCTGATACATAGTAAGCACTTGACAGATACCATTCGAAACAACCCACTGTTGGGTAGGGACTGTCTCTATATGTTGCCAACTTGTACTTCCCAAGCGCTTAGTACAGTGCTCTGCACATAGTAAGCGCTCAATAAATACGATTGATGATGATGATGATGATGATGATGATGTCCAACACAATTTTCTTGTATCTACTCTAGTACTTAGTACAGTGTCTGATACATAGTAAGCACTTGACAGATACCATTCAAAACAACCCACTGTTGGGTAGGGACCGTCTCTATATGTTGCCAACTTGTACTTCTCAAGCGCTTAGTACAGTGCTCTGCACACAGTAAGCGCTCAATAAATACAATTGAATGAACGAATGAACAAGAAAAAACCCTCAATCTGGCCCCAAGGAAGACATGGTTGATGGGTGAGGATACACAGCTGCTTGGTATGTTGTCACAAGCAGAGACCCGTGGATAATAAGCCTAAATATCTTGTCTATATTATTTTGGATTTACTGGAATAATGAAGCCAAAGATTTCTATATGTGTGGTGTTGTTTTTAATTAAATAAATAGGCCGCCACTCGAGAGCGAGACCGCCCACCCCCAACCCCATCCGGGTTACCGGTAGCCCCTTCTCCATCGTGGCAGAGGGAGGATGCAGGACTCCCAGCAGCCCCTTACCCAGGGCTACCGAGGATTCATTAATTCGTTCAATCATATTTACTGATCACTTACTACATGCAGAGCACTGTACTAAGCACTTGAAGATGGGACAGCAGCACAAGGCCTTTGCTCCTCTTTGAATGTTGAGATGTCAATGGCTGCACTACAGGGAATGTGTCTGTTTATTGTTGTACCGTCCTCTACCAAGCTCTTAGTACAGTGCTCTGCACACAGTAAGTAATAATAATAATAATAATAATAATGGCATTTATTAAGTGCTTACTATGTGCAGAGCACTGTTCTAAGCGCTGATGATAGCATTTAATAAGTGCTTGTTATGTGCAAAGCACTGTTCTAAATGCTGGGGAGGTTACAAAGCGATCGGGTTGTCCCACATGGGGCTCACAGTCCTAATCCCCATTTTCTAGATGAGGTAACGGAGGCCCAGAGAAGTTAAGTGACTTGCCCCGAGCCACCCAGCTGACAAATGGCGGAGCGGGGATTAGAACCCATAACCTCCGATTCCCAAGCCCGGGCTCTTTCCACTGAGCTACGAGTGGATACAGGGCCTGGATCTCAGAATAATAAGCAAGTGCTCAATAAATACCACTGACCGACTAACTGACTACGGTCATCCCCAGCGATGCAGGACACGCTCATCATCATCATCATCATCAATCGTATTTATTGAGCGCTTACTATGTGCAGAGCACTGTACTAAGCGCTTGGGAAGTACAAATTGGCAACATATAGAGACAGTCCCTACCCAACAGTGGGCTCACAGTCTAAAAGGGGGAGACAGAGAACAAAACCAAACATACTAACAAAATAAAATAAATAGAATAGATATGTACAAATAAATAAATAAATAGAGTAAAAAATATGTACAAACATATATACATATATACAGGTGCTGTGGGGAAGGGAAGGAGGTAAGATGGGGGGGATGGAGAGGGGGCCGAGGGGGAGAGGAAGGAAGGGGCTCAGTCTGGGAAGGCCTCCTGGAGGAGGTGAGATCTCAGTAGGGCCTTGAAGGGAGGAAGAGAGCTAGCTTGGCGGGTGGGCAGAGGGAGGGCATTCCAGGCCCGGGGGATGACGTGGGCCGGGGGTCGATGGCGGGACAGGCGAGAGCGAGGTACGGTGAGGAGATCAGCGGTGGAGGAGCGGAGGGTGCGGGCTGGGCTGGAGAAGGAGAGAAGGGAGGTGAGGTAGGAGGGAGCGAGGTGATGGACAGCCTTGAAGCCCAGGGTGAGGAGTTTCTGCCTGATGCGCAGATTGATTGGTAGCCACTGGAGATTTTTGAGGAAAAAAAGCTCAGTGGAAAGCCCCATTTCTGCACAGACAGGAGCTGGGCAGGGAATAAGTTCCTCCCTTAAGATTGGGGTTCTGAAGTCTGCCGTCACCGCCACCACCGCTCAAAGCAGCCTCCTCCAGGATACCACGAGCCAGATGATTCCGATTACAAACCACTGGAACCCTAGGGAGGCTGCCGGTCTCTTTAGATTAGAAGCCCCCATGAGGGGCAGACACTGTACCATGTCCCCACCTGTGTGTTCTCTCCCAAAGCACACAGTAAGCACTTAATAAATATTATTACTACAACAAAGGACTGCTCACTTGGAGCAGTAAAGCGTCTTTAAAGATTCCCGCCAACAAGATCCATTCTTTTACTTGTTTTGATATAGTGGTCACTATTGATTGACTCTGTCGCTTGTTGTTTGCAATGTGTTGTTTCCGTTATCTTTCAATATAACGTAATGTATCTTGTAACGTTTGTATCTACCCAGCACGCTGTAAGCACTTCATAAATACCGTGACTAATTCTTGCTGGAGGGCCGTTCTACAACAACTATGTACTTTCGGAGCAGGACTGTAGGCCGATGGAATCCACGGGAAGAGGAATAGTCTGCCAGGATCTGGCAAAATCATATAACTCTTTCCTTTTCCAGATTCAAGATTCCTTGCCACCCCGAGTCATTTTGGATCAGCCAGGTTGGAGCTGAACTGGGCTATCCCTCCTCAACAGGGAGCATCAGTGGGAATGATGGACTTATTTCCTATTAACTAAGAATGACTCTGTCTGCACCCAAGGGGATACGTCATTAAGAAGCAGCATGATCTGGTGGTTAGAGCACGGCCCTGGGAATTGGAAGGACCTAGGTTCTTATCCCAGCTCTGCCACTTGTCTGTTGTGTGACGTTGGGAAAGTCACTTCACTTCTCTGTGCCTCAGTTCCCTCATCTGTAAAATGGAGATTAAGACTATGAGCCCCATGTGGGACATAGACTGTGTCCAACCTGATTAGCTTGTATGTACCCCAGTGCTAAGTACAGTGCCTGGCACATAGGAAGTGTGTATTCATCAATCGTATTTATTGAGCACTTACTATGTGCAGAGCACTGTACTAAGCGCTTGGGAAGTACAAATTGGCAACATATAGAGACAGTCCCTACCCAATGGTGGGCTCACAGTCTAAAAGGGGGAGACAGAGAACAAAACCAAACATACTAACAAGAGCGCTAACTGTGTGCAGAGTACTACTCTAAGTGCTTGGGAGAATATACTGGAACAGAGTTGGTAGACATGGTCCCTGCCCACAGCGAGCTTAGTACAGTGCTCTGCACCCAGTAAATGCTCAAGAAATATGACTGAGTAATTGATTGATTGACTAATAAATAAAAAAGTGAGCTAAGTGGACTAGCCTCATTTTGCAGGGGAGACGTGCCTTCCTTAAATTGGGTGGAATCAAAAAGACCTCATCTCGGGGACCTTTCTCCAATCTCAGAGGGAACCATGACCACATCCTTAAAAGGAAACTGTAGGGCTACTGAATTTGTGAAGGCAAAGCAAATTGCAATCCTACTGCATGAGCGCCTCTACCACGAAGCATGAGTAAGGCTAAGAAAAAGCCCTGTCTCAAATTAGCCAGAAATGTAATTCGTAGAATTATCGCAGACTTGGTATGGTGCTCTGCACCCAGTGAGCACTCAAAAAATACCAGTTAGAACCACTGTTCAAATATTGATTATTAGAACAACGTAGAGTGAACAAAGTCAATCAATTAATCAGTGGTATTTATTGAGCACCCACTGTGTGCAGAGCACTATACTAAGCACTAGAAAGAGTATAACAGAGTCAGAATCACATTCCCCACACATGCAAGTTTATAGTCTAGAGACGAGTTTACAGTCTACAGGTCCTACGTGTAGAGATGATGATAAACAGAATGGCACGAAAGTGGAGTGATAAGGACAAATCCCTGAACCTTCTCAGAAGATTGACTTGCTGGAGGCCAGAGTGGACTAGGCTGACATTTTTCCCAGATTTCCCACTTTTTTTCACTTTTTAATATCAGACATGGAATGGAACAAAGGTGTCACACTTGGCTACACTTGGGGGAAGGCCCACAAGTGGGACATTTTCATATTTCTCTACCTAGGGAAACGTATATTTCTTTACAAATAACAAAATAAACATGTATATGGATGATGTATATGGATATACATACACATGCACAGAGACAGACAGAGAGATCGTATTTGTAAATAACTTGTCTGCCTGCCTATCCCAGTAGATTTCAAGCCCCTATGAGGGCAGGGAGCTTGCCTTTTGCTTCTAGTGTATTCCCCCAAGCGCTGTGTACAGTGCTCAAGAGTGGGTGGAAAAGCAGCGTGGCCTAGTGGAAAGAGCCCGGACGACTTGTCTGCTGTATGACCTTGGGCAAGTCACTTAACATCTCTGTGCCTCAGTTAGCTCATCTGTAAAATGGGGATTAAGGCGTGAGGCCCATATGGACCATGGATTGTGTCCAAACTGATTATCTTGTATCCACCTCAGCAGTTAGTACAGTGCCAGGCACATTGTAAGCACTATACAAATACCATTAAAAAAAAAATCAAAGTGCAAGGAGAGGCACTTTGTTTGAAAAGTCTAAAGGAGAACTCAGCTAGAAAAGGCCTGTCTTATAGACTATGAGCCTGTCGTTGGATAGGGACTGCCTCTATATGTTGCCGACTTGTACTTCCCAAGCGCTTAGTACAGTGCTCTGTATACAGTAAGCGCTCAATAACTACGATTGAATGAATGAATGACAAGGGTGTGGGAAAACATTGAAGAAGTGAAGGAGGCCCTTGGGGAAGTTCATGTCTAGACTGTGAGCTTGCTGTGGGCAAGGAACATGCCAACCAGCTCTGTTGTGTGGTACTCCCCAAGTGCTTCGTACACATTAAGCGCTCCGTAAATACCGTTGATTGATTGAATGCTTGATTTATGTCCTCTCTCTTCTCAGCAGGGTAGTTATCAAGGTCATCAGCCTTTAGAGAGGGAGAAAATGTGACCACTGTGGGAGCTAAAGGTTTGAAATAGTCACTGGGGGTTCATCATCAATCGTATTTATTGAGAGCTTACTATGTGCAGAGCACTGTACTAAGCGCTTGGGAAGTACAAATTGGCAACATATAGAGACAGTCCCTACCCAACAGTGGGCTCACAGTCTAAAAGAAAAAGTCACTGGGGGTTGTGCTCATGGGAGTCAATGAGGGAGATATAGGAGGAGTGTCGAGATGATGAAAGGGCGGTATTAAAGCAACAGAGCCTAAGTTTTCAACGATGCCAGCAAGATTCAGCTGTTCCTGCAAGTGCAGGAGTAAAGGAAGTATCTGTGGAGGTGATCCAGGCCGGGAAACTGCAAAAGTGAGGAGAGACAAGAAAGCAAGGGAGTTGAGCTTAGAGAGAGAGCAGTTGAAAGCATGGATCTTTGTGTCTGTGGAAGGGAGGGTGTTAGGGAATCCAAGAGAGGCCTAATACCTTGGAACCAATGAAAAGTGTCTCTGACAAGGGTTTCGTGACCGTAAGGAACAGGTCCTGCCCATAGCGAGGCTCAAGATGAGTGGGTGCTCTCTGTGGGCAGGACTATGTCTACCAACTCTATTCTGTCGTACTCTCCCAAGAGCTTAGTACAGTGCTATGCACACAGTAAGAGCTCAATAAATAAAACTGATTGATTGAGTGGGTCCAGGCTTCCATCCACCTTCTGTTCCAGCAGCTTAGCCTAGCTAAGAGGTTCCAAAGCCTCACTAACTTTTCATCGGCTTATCACATTGATCAGTCTCGTCTCTATTTCATATCTAATACCAGAAATTTAAAGATCAAAAAATGATCAAAATCTTCTTTCCTTCCTGTTTCCGGCCAATGCACTTGTTAGTCCACATTTGTAACTGAGAGTTTACTGAGTACTGCATTAGGTGTTCTATTTTCTGGCCCTTTGAGAATAATAATGATAATAATGGTATTTGTTAAGCGCTTAACAATGTGCCAGACGCTGTACGAAGCTCTGTGATGGATACAAGCAGATCGGGTTGGACACAGTCCCTGTCCCACGTGGGGCTCACAGTCTCAATCACCATTTTACAGATGAAGTAACCGAGGCCCAGAGAAGTGAATGACTCGCCCAAGGTCACACAGCAGACAAGTGGCGGAACCGGGATTAAAACCTATCCTATCTTGCCCCCTTTTTAGACTTTAAGCTCACTGTGGGCAGGGACTGTGTCTGTTTATTGTTGTAGTGTACTCTCCCGAGCGCTTAATACCATGCTCTGCACACAGTAAGTGCTCAATAAATATGACAATGACTGAATGAATAGTCTACCTAAAGCATACTGGAAGTTTTAAGGTACCATCAGTTTGTCCCGCTGTGTGCGCTCTGTAGTTCTACGCTAAGAAAACCCAGGCTTCAGCATCGCAGCCACAATTAAAAAGGAATTGAAAGAAGATTTGGGAAAGAAAATGTTAAGGATACAGTACTGAAGTACACTTCAGAGTGGGATGCTTCAGTACAAGGTAAGGTAAAAGAAAAGAAAATCATGCTGGGTACTCCCTGTAACTGTTGCATTAGAAAACCCAAGCTTCAGCATCCCAGTCTCATATTCCTGACTTAAAAGGAACTAAAAGAAGTTCGGGAAAGAAACTTTAAAGGATATAATGTGAGTTATATTTCAGGGTGGAATGCTTCGATCAAGGGAAATAAAAGAGAAGGAATTCAGAAGCTTAGTGAAGAGAGTGCTTTTTGAGACAATCAGGAGTCTCTCCTGTTTATCCTTGTTCTTCTCCCTCAACTACCCCAGCTCATCCGTTTTATTCCTCACAAACCAATCTACTCCCTGCGCCTTATTCTCTTCCACTGCCAAACTCTTGCTCCTGCCTTCCCTTCTGCCTGGAATTTCCTCTGGCTTCCCCAAATTCAAAGCCCTTCTTCATTCAATCATATTTATTGAGTGCTTACTGTGCAGAACACTGTACTAAACACTTGGGAGTGTACAATACAACAATAAAGTCACATTCCCTGCCCAGACAACCTTACAGTCTGGGAGAGTGGGAGAGCGGGGGGTGAGGGAGGGGAGAAGGAGGTGGGGAGATGGACATCAATACAAATAAATAAAATTGCAGATATGTACATAAGTGCTGTAGGGTTGGGAGCAGGGAAGAGCAAAGAGAGCAAGTCAGAAAGGAGTGGGAGATGAGGAAAAGTGGGGCTTAGTCTGGGAAAGCCTCTTGGAGCAGATGTGCCTTCAATAAGGCTTTGAAGTTGGGGAGAGTAAATTATCTGTTGGATTTGAGGAGGGAGGACATTCCAGGCCAGAGGCAGGATGTGGGTATGGGGTCGGCGATGAGACTGAGAGATTAATGAGAAAGTTAGCACTGGAGGAGCAAAATGTGCGGGATGGGTTGTAGAAGGAGAGAAGCAAAGTGAGGCAGGAGGGGGCAAGATGGAGGAGTCCTTTAAAGCTAAAGATGAGGAGTTTTTTGTTTGGTGCAGAGGTGGATGGACAACTACTGGAGTTTTTTGAGGAGCGGTGTGACATGTCCTGAATGTTTTTGTAGAAAAACGATCCGAGCAGCAGAGTGAAGTATGGACTAGAGTGGGGAGAGACAGGAGGCTGGGAGGTCAGCAAGGAGGCTGATGCAGTAAGCCAGGTGGGATAGGATGAGGGATTGTATTAATACGGCAGCAGTTTGGATGGAGAGGAAAGGGCGAATTTTAGTGATGTTGAGAAGATGAGACTGTGGAAGATGGATGTAGTGACAGATTGAATATATGGGTTGAATGAGAGAGAGGAGTCAAGGATAACACCAAGGTTATGGGTTTATGAGACAGGAAGGATGGTGGTGCCATCTATAGTGATGGGAAAGCCGGGGGGGCAGGGTTTGGGTGGGAAGATAAGGAGTCTGTTTTGGACATGTTAAGTTTGAGGTGATGGGGGAACATCCAAGTAGAGATATCTTGAAGGCAGGTGGAGACGCAAGACTGGAGAGAGGGAGAGAGATCAGGGCTGCAAATGTAGATTTGGGTATCATCCGCAGACTGTGAGCTCATTATAGGTAGGGATGTTACTTTTTAGTGTTGTATCATACTTTCCCAAGTGCTTAGTCCAGTGCTCTGCACATAGTAAGAGCTTAATAAATATGATTGAATGAATGAATGAAGAGAGGTGGTAACTGAAGCCATGGGAGCAAATGAGTTTTCCAAGGGAGTGCGTGTAGATGGAAAACAGAAGGGGACCCAGAACTGAACCTTGAGGGACCCTCACAGTTAGGGGCTGGGAGGCAAAGGAGGAGCCCATGAAGGAGAAATCATATCTCCTCCAGGAGACCTTTCCGGATTATTCTCTTATCCTCTCACCCTATTTTCCCTTTCACTGCCATTTCACCACTTCTGCATCATCATGTACTTGGCTCTTCGTGCCTCAGCACCCCGCGCAGTATAGCACTTCTGGACCTATCTCTATTCTCTATTGCTTCTTCCTACCCATACTTTAAGTCTGTCTCCCCACTGGATTGGAAGATCCTTTAGGGCAGGGATTGTATCTACCAACTCTGTTGTATCGTACTCTCCCAAAAACTTAGTACAGTGCTCTGCACACGTTATGTGCTCAGTAAATACGATTGATTGATTGACTGAGAAAAATGATAGGGTGTATTCAATACCATCAGCCTGTTCTTCATTGCCTTTTAGGCCCAACACTTGATTTCCTTTAGATCCAGTCTAATTTCTTCTGGACCCCAAAAAAGATTTCTGAAGAGGAGAGAATTTCAGGAACGATGGTCACTTTTGATTGCCAGGAAGTAAGACTACCATCATCATCATGGTATTTATTGAGAATCTTCTGTGTGAAGGGACATGGGAGACATACAAAAGGGGCAAAAAAAAATTATTCCTGCCCCCAAAGAGCTTACAATCTAATGGCTTTGATCAATTTTACTCCCCAGGTCTTCATTAGACTTGTTCTTTTGTATCTATATGTTCTCGCTCTTAATCATAACCTGTTCCACGCCTCCTCCACTTTTACATGCTGAAATGAAAGCACCATATTGTGGCAAAAGTTTTTACAGGGGATTTACCCAGGTTGGCCTGTTCACTCAGCAGGTACGTGATGTTGGCTCTGGAAATCTCCCCACCCTCACATCCTGCTCAGCTAACAACCCTGTCCTAAGGTAGTGAAGTCATTGAAAAGTTATATATAGGTACATGCTGGTTTTTTAAATAACAGACAGGAAGACATTGACCGAAATTTTTCACTCATGATAAAAATCAAGACTCCAGTCATTTAAAATCATGGATGTGTTATATTCTGGCACTATATCTTAGTCTTCATTTCTCTTGTACACAGACATACCAAAATGTTTGTTGAACACCAGCCAGGACTGATTTATTCATTTCCACCTGACATGACTCCTCACTGATATTCCTGATCTACAACATTTCCTCTATCCAGTCAACACCACACTCTGCTCTTTGGATCATCTTTCTAATTTATCATTCAGCTCTGTTTCCCAAAAGTCTGCAATGGCTACCCCTTTCTCTCTAGCTCAAGTAGAAACTCTTGACTCTTGATTTCAAGACTCTCACACTTTCCCTCTATCCCACACTCTCTCTCACTCTCTTTTCTGTTAGCTCTTCTCCTGCAACACTTCCCCTCATACTCTCATTCTTCCAAACTAACTTTCTTACTACGCCCCATTCTTGATTTTCCCACCTCTGACTCCACGCTCACACCCTTCCTCCTTCCAGGAACTCCCGTTTCTCTTCAAATCAGTCAAACCTCAGCTCCCTACCAACTTCACAAATCTCCTGGAAACCTATTCATTCATTCAATCATATTTATTGAGCGCTTCCTGTGTGCAGAGCACTGTACTAAACACTTGGGAAGTACAAGTTGGTAACATATAGAGACGGTCCCTACCCAACAGTGGGCTCACAGTCTAGAAGGGGGAGACAGAGAACAAAACAAAACATATTAACCAAATAAAATAAATAGAATAAATATGTACAAATAAAATAGATTAATAAATACATACAAACATATATACAGGTTCCTGGACTTGTGTCAGTTCCACACTGCCTTTCGCACTAGCGTTTACCCACTCACACTTGGCACTTACGAATATTTCAACTTTCATTAATTTACATTTTCTTGTTTCTGTATTTATCCTACCATACTCCTCCTCACGGCAGTTGTAATGGGGCCTTTCTCCTGCTCTCACCATTTGTAAATAACGTGTGTCTGCACGTCTCCACCACTGTGTAAGACACTGTGTACAACTTCTGTTGTACCCTCCCATGTTCTCCGTACAGAGCTCTGAACACAAGTAGAGGCTGAAGTAGAAAATTGCATTCTTAGTTCCAAACTTGTTGATCCCTTCCCCAGTGAAGGGAATGTAATGATGAGGTGTTCACTTCATTCTAGGTTCTAATTTGTCGCATGTATATTTTTAAGACATATTTTTTAAAGTTAGGGAAACTTAGAAAAGGGAAGAAATAGGTCTAAGAAAGGAATTTCATGGGTTCTTTGGGTGTAGGGAATATGTCTGCTTATTGTTATATTGTACTCTCCCAAGTGCTTAATACGGTGCAATAAATATAATTGAATGAATGTATGGGTTTTCATCACGTTTAATAAAGTTTGGGAAGCCTACAAGCTGCCTAAAGATTCCTGGCTTTAATCATCAATCGTATTTATTGAGCGCTTACTGTGTGCAGAGCACTGTACTAAGCGCTTAATTTGTGAGCTGTGCATTGTGCCTTTTTTAT